>NW_027140126.1:186264-261264 GCF_036365525.1 Heterodontus francisci | reverse complement strand
GCTCTCTCTCTCGCTCGCGCTCTCTCTCTCGCTCGCGCTCTCTCTCTCGCTCGCGCTCTCTCTCTCGCTCGCAGCTCTCTCTCTCTCGCTCGCGCTCTCTCTCTCGCTCGCGCTCTCTCTCTCGCTCGCGCTCTCTCTCTCGCTCGCGCTCTCTCTCTCGCTCGCGCTCTCTCTCTCGCTCGCGCTCTCTCTCTCGCTCGCGCTCTCTCTCTCGCTCTCCCCCCCCCCTCCCCCGCTCTCCCCCTCTCCCCCCCTCCCTCCCTCTCCCCCCCTCCCTCCCTCTCTCCCTCCTTTTAAGATGTTCCTTAAAACTTACCTCTTCCACCGAGCTTTTGGTCACCTGTCCCTAATATCCCCTTTTGTAGCTCAGTGTCAAATTTTGTTTGATGATCGCTCAAGTGAAGCACCTTGGGATGCTTTAGGACGTTAAAGGCGCTATACCAAAGTAAGTTGTTGTGAGCTCAAGGTAAGGGAATGCTGGATAAGTACACGAGCAAGAAATAGAAAGATATGGTGGTGTGTCGGAGGCTTGTATGGGAGCTGAAACACTGGCGTAGCCGAGTTGAGTTGAATAGCCTGTTTCTGTGCTGTCCGTTCTGTGCAATGTTACTGAGTCTGTAAATAGAACCATACAATGCCCTGTAGCCTGGCATCACATAACCACTTTCTGATTTGTACCTCAGTTCTCTTGCCATCCTCAACCCTTGCGTACACCCTCACCAGCCACTTGACTGTGTCAGCTTGGCTCAGTAAGTGATGCCGTCACTTGTGGCTAAGAAAGGATGTGGCTTCGTCTCCTGCTGCAGCGCTGCATATCTTAAGTTGGCGCTCCCAACATGGCAGTAAGGGAGTACTGCACCAACAGAGGTACTAACGCTTCATACTGGCACTGCAGAGCGGAAGGTACAATGAGGAGTGAGAGTTCTCCATCATTGCAACCTGAACCAGAGCCACCAAGGAACGTTTGTCTGGAAATCTGGTTATGGTTTATGGAAAGGCTGTGTGCAAAATGGAAGCCACAATTTCCCCCTCAGCATTCACTGAGTTTCATCAGAATTTATTAAAGGTGGAGCATTTCGATCAGATCAGATTCGAAACCAAATGAGCCAAGTTTGTACTCTGGGCCAATCCAGTGTATTTGCTACCAATATCCACCAGTACTGTACCCCAGTGTTATACAGTGACAGACCTGCACCCACCAGTACTGCACCCCAGTGTTATACAGTGACAGACCTGCACCCACCAGTACTGCACCCCAGTGTTATACAGTGACAGACCTGCACCCACCAGTACTGTACCCCAGTGTTATACAGTGACAGACCTGCACCCACCAGTACTGCACCCCAGTGTGATACAGTGACAGACCTGCACCCACCAGTACTGCACCCCAGTGTTATACAGTGACAGACCTGCACCCACCAGTACTGCACCCCAGTGTTATACAGTGACAGACCTGCACCCACCAGTACTGCACCCCAGTGTTATACAGTGACAGACCTGCACCCACCAGTACTGCACCCCAGTGTTATACAGTGACAGACCTGCACCCACCAGTACTGCACCCCAGTGTTATACAGTGAAAGACCTGCACCCACCAGTACTGCACCCCAGTGTTATACAGTGACAGACCTGCACCCACCAGTACTGTACCCCAGTGTTATACAGTGACAGACCTGTCCCCACCAGTACTGCACCCCAGTGTTATACAGTGACAGACCTGCACCCACCAGTACTGCACCCCAGTGTTATACAGTGACAGACCTGCACCCACCAGTACTGCACCCCAGTGCTATACAGTGACAGACCTGCACCCACCAGTACTGCACCCCAGTGTTATACAGTGACAGACCTGCACCCACCAGTACTGCACCCCAGTGTTATACAGTGACAGACCTGCACCCACCAGTACTGCACCCCAGTGTTATACAGTGACAGACCTGCACCCACCAGTACTGCACCCCAGTGTGATACAGTGACAGACCTGTCCCCACCAGTACTGATAAAGGTCACTGACCTGAAACGTTAACTCTGCTTCTCTCTTCACAGATACTGCCAGACCTGCTGTCTATTTCCAGCACCTGCAGTATTTTGCTTTTATGTTATTGTACCCCAGTCTGTCGTCTTTACCTTGCTGGTGTGATGGGGATGGGAAGGTATGGAGAGAGGGGAAATGGGGGGATGTGAAAGGAAACCTCCTTGTATATGAACCAGCTGAAATCAATATAGGGAAATTTGGTGAGTGAAACCCATGTCAGATACCACTCCTGGACAGTACCCTGTCTCACCATGTTTCCAGACTGCATTCAAACCGGCATCTACAACTTTGCATTTGGCTGGAGGTGTGTGACAGATGGCAGTCCTTCAGTCCAAGAGGCTTCAAAGCATTGCCGTCCAAGATGTGCTGCGAGAAATGGTTTTATTTGCCTGCACTGTTGAGTATGCAGCTTGTTGAGTTTATTTTAATGTAAGCTAATCGCACTAGGCAGAGTGCGGAAGGAAGAATCAAACACCAAGGAAGAACGAGAAGGCTTGGATGATGTGAATGCAGATAATTGTAATAGTGGGTATTTCGGAGGCATTTGAAGGTGAGAGTCGTGTGTCTAAATAGAGGGAATCTGTCTCCCCAGAGTCCTGTTCAGTCCTGAGCTGAACTTGAGACCCTAGCTCTCCCCATCATACAGACACCTCTCTCACCCCACTCAACCCAGTGACAATAATCACCTCAGCCTCTCCACCACTGACATTCTTTTATACGTGCCTTCGTTTATTTTTCTGTCAATTAACACAGGGTCAGCGCTGTGGTTAACGCCGCAGCCTCACAGCTCCAGCGACCCGGGTTCAGTTCTGGGTACTGCCTGTGCGGAATTTGCAAGTTATCCCTGTGACTGCGTGGGTTTCCGCTGGGTGCTCCGGTTTCCTTCCACAGCCAAAGACTTGCAGGTTGATAGGTAAATTGGCCATTGTAAATTGCCCCCAGTGTAGGTAGGTGGTAGGAAAATGGTGGGGATGTGGTAGGGAATGTGGGATTAATGTAGGATTAGTATAAATGGGTGGTTGTTGGTCGGCACAGACTCGGTGGGCCGAAGTCCCTGTTCAGTGCTGTAACACCCTCTCTGCACTAATGCTTTGTATTTCAGCACGCCATTAACATACCATTTGCCTTTGCTCCATGACCTTGTCAGTTATTCTCTGTGACCCTGTCCTATCAACACCTTCCCTTTTGTTATCTGTTGCCCCACCCCTGCTTTATTTGCTTAAAATCTATTTCATTTCTAACCGTTGCCAGTTCTGATGAAAGGTCACAGATCTGAAACGTTAACCCTGCTTCTCTCTTCACAGATGCTGCCAGACCTGCTGAGTATTTCCAGCATTTCTTGTTTTTATCTCACTCTTTTCCTAGCTCTGTATTCATTCCCTTTATTGGTGATGATAAAAACAGAAAGTGCAGCAGGTCTGGCAGCATCTGTGGAGAGAGAAACAGAGTTAACGTTTCAGATCTGTGACTTGGCATACCTATCACTCTGGAGGCGCCATTTACGACTGCAAGTTGATCTTTGGGAATAGAATTCCAGGGTGCTGGGGCATGCTACCAATAGTGTACTAGGGCAGAGAGTGGGTGTGCAGTTGGTCGCAATCAGCAGGGAAGAGGATGCAAGGTGGGGTATAGTGTGACAGGAGTGCAGAGAGGCCGTGGAAGGGGTGTGTAATCAGACGAGACTCCGGTTGGAGTACCTGCTATTTTGATTCCGATTGCAGGTGAGTCTTCTCCTTGTGAGTTGACATTATACTGGCTTTGCTATGATATCGGGCAGAGTTTGCAGCTACATGTTGTAAGGGGACGAATTCAGCACAGCTAGCAGCAGTCTGGCGGCACAGCAGATACAAAGGCATCGAGCCTAACTGCAGTGCTAACCTTGCAATCAGGTGTAAAATTATATTCGTTTAGAGGTGCAGATGTGTTTACAGTAGTAGGCTTACAGTGTGACTCATGGGTGAATCATGCTCCATTGCTGCTGCCCCATTGTGCTTTGGTGATTGGTGCTGATTTCAATAGATATAATTAGTGGAGGATAATCACAGCTTTCACATTTTCCTTTGTAAAATGGTAGAGCAATGTTCTCTTGTTTTCCTGTGACTGAATATTTATAGAACCCAGTTATTTCATTGTTTTCTGCCTGCCAGTCACTCAAAAGTAAGGGTCTCCATGATTCAGAACTTTTAATACATTCTAACACTCCCAGGACAGGTACAGCACGAGGTTAGATACAGAGTAAAGCTCCCTCGACACTGTCCCCATCAAACACTCCCAGGAAAAAAAAAAAACGGGGGTTAGATACAGAGTAAAGCTCCCTCTACACTGTCCCCATCAAACACTCCCAGGACAGGTACAGCACTGGGATTGGCTGGTCAATTTGGAGCACTTCCTGCCAGCAATCAGGGGGAGCAGCTGCACCTGTGTTGCTGCAACTGGAGAGGAGAGTGGAGTTGCTGCAGAGAGGTGCCTGTAGACAGCTGTATTTACTGTGGAACTGTTGCACTTTTTCAAGACTACGAAGACCTGAGAGTCATTTTGGAGAGGTGGGTGTTGGAGCACCAGAGAACTGTTGGTTGTTTGGACTGTTGGGGGAGGGAGAAGGCACCGGAAGATCCAGGGGTGGGGCTGCCAAATTCTATAGGGAGCCCCTGTACTAGCTCTTGTGTTTATCTGCCATCCTGCACAAAAGGGGCTCCCTCCCCACCCCCAACTGTGTGGCTCGGGACGGCTGGAGCTGCCCGGCTGAAGAAAATCCTTATACAACAACAGAAAAGGGAGAGAACCGGGCGGCTCTAACCGACCCGGGCGAAGAACCCTCCCCTAACTGGAAGAGTGGACTGTCGACTCTGCAGGAAGGTGCTCCAACCACCAATTGAAGTGTAACATCCTTGCAGCTGTTTTCTCTCTTCCATCACTCGGCCACCTATCCTCTCCTCTCCTTGTCCTTTTCAGCCCTATCCTCCTCTATTCCCATCCCCCCCTCCCCCATCATATTGCTTGTGTTTAAGAAAACTGTCGTGTGCTTTGTTTCTTGGGGGTGGGCGTAGCTCTGCGACCCCATGGCGAGCCCCTCTTCGCCGGTGGCGGGGCCTTCCCGTTCATATGCTGCTGCGGCTGCTGCAGCTGCACCTGTTGCCCCGTCACCGTTTGCTTTATTAACATCGAAGCATGGGGTCAAGAGCTACGTCCACCCGAACATGACTATCGAGGCATGCGTGAAAGCAATGGCCGAGGTTGTCGGCCCTTCGGCCATTGTTGCAGCCTCTAAAATGTATGGGAAGGCAGTGTTGTTCCTGAGGAACGAGCGGGCGGTGTCCCTGGCTCTGAGCAAGGGGCTCACCGTGGGCGGGACCTTTCTGCCAGTGGACCCCCTGGAGGCCACTGCGCAAAGGTTCATTCTATCCAATGTCCCGCCCTTCATTCCTGGTGAGCTCCTCCTTCCCCACCTGCACCATCTGGGGGAGGTAAAGACGGGGCTCACCCCAGTCCCGCTCGGTCTTCGGGAGAACAGCCTCCGACACGTGTACTCCTTCCGCCGCCAGTTATTCATGCAGCTGGCGTGGGAGGAGGTGACAGAGGGCCACTTTTATGTAGAATTCCAGGGGACGGCCTACCGCGTCTTCTGGACCTTGGACGGGTTGCAGTGCCATGTCTGTAAGGGGGTGGGGCATGTTCGTAAGAACTGCCCCAACCTCTCGGCTGCCAACTCCAACTCGGCGGCCCAGGGTGGCGACGCTGCACCTCCTCCCACCCCCCCTACACCACCACCAGATACCATTCAGTCGGTACCGGAGGCTGTGGTTTTCACGGCCTCCGGCAGGGAGGGGGGTGACCGTCCAAGTGGAAGGAAGGCGCGGAGGAGAAATAAACATCGAGAGGCGCGTCCCCTGGACACCGTGACACGACCCGAGCCTGAGCTCAGCCCAAGGCCCGATCTCGGGAAGTCAACTTGCCCCAGGGCTGGGCTCAGGCCCAGGGTGAATAAAAAAAAAAGGAGAGTGTGGAGGTGGAGGCCTCTGATGATATGGAGGTCTCTCAGCCTCCGCACACAACTGGGAAAAAGAGGAGAAGGCACCCCTCCACAGAGGTAACAAGGGGCCCTGAGGTGCAGGGCCCATCTGTTGGAGGGGAGCTGTCTCCTGTTTCGGGTCCCCAGGTTTCCCCTACCGCCGCCACCAAGGCTGCAAAGTCCGGGCAGGAGCACTCTATTCCTCAGGATGGAGGGGAGGGGAACGCCCCAGTACTTGAGGCCCCTCCTGAAGGAGTAAGTGGGGCCCTGCTTGTGGTGGGGGGAGCCTGGGGACGCCGCCCATTCTGCCACTGCTACTGGGTCGGGTGCCCTGAATGAAGGGGAGGGCGAGGCCCCAGAGGGTCGGGCCACCACCAACCAGGAGACACCCGACCCGGTTATAACTGAGAATGCTGCCCCATCTGCTGGGCCTGTGGGTGCTGGCGGAGTGGGAGATAGCCTCCTCCCTCCGCCTCCAGTCTCGGCTCCGGCTGGTTTCCCGGAGTCCGGAACTTCTGTCTCCCCTGGACCACTCATTGGCCTGGGGACGGAGGTGGAGGGGGGTCCTGAACCGCTGGTGCCTACAGGCTCCAGTTTCACAATAGAACCCAGAGAGGACTCCTCCGCCTTCGATCCTGGGGGTGGGATCGTGACGGAGGCGGGACCAGCTGGCGCGGCCGGGACGTCCGCCCCACAGTGTGTGGTGGATGTGTCGGCCGCTGGTGGTGACGACCCGGAGGAGTATGGGGATTTGGTGCGGGGCACGGAGGATGATCTTGATTCCATCGCCAGTGAGGTGGTGGAGTCCCTCGTGCCTCCCACCGAATCTCCTCTCATCCCCACGGCGGAACTCCGGGATTTCCTCGCGGCTTGCAGGGGTTGCCGCAATAAAGTTCAGCTGGCCCTCGACCGTTGGTCGAATCTGGCGCTGATCATCCAGTCCGTCCGTGCTGCCCTTAAGATAGCGGGCAAGCGCGCGGACGTGAAACTGGTTGAGAGGCGCCGTTTTAATGTGTTCCTCAATGGGTTGCTGGGGGAGTGGAGGGCCAGGTGCACTTCCACTCCCTCCTCATAGTGAGGTGTTTGTGACGGGTTTTAATTGCCTTTGACATGAAGATAACCATAGCCAGCCTCAACATCAACGGCAGCAGAGGGCGCTCACCGCAGATTTCACAATCTCTCAGTCCTCAGGGAAGGGAGATACGCGGTGAGCTTTCTGCAGGAAACCCACACCATTCCGGGAGACGAAGCCACCTGGCTCCTGGAGTGGCAGGGTGGGGTCTACATGAGTCACCTCACCCCTATTTCTACTGGGGTGGCTATCTTGTTGGCCCCGACTTTTCAGCCGGAGATCTTGGGGGTCAAGGAGCTAGTGCCGGGCCGCTTGCTCCACCTCGCTGTTCGCCTGGGTAGCGTGCCGCTCCACTTTGTGAACGTGTACGCGCCCAGGCCCGGCGCGTTGCAAGCGCGCTTCTTTGAAGAAGTGTCCGCTCTCTTGAGCTCCATCGATAGCGGCGAGTGCATCATCCTCGGGGGGGATTTTAACTGCACCCTCGATGTGGGGGATCGCTCCGGTCCCCAGCGCGGCCAAGCGTCGGTGGAGAAGTTGAGGGGACTGATCAGCTCCCTTAACTTGGTGGACGTCTGGCGGAATCTCCATCCCGACTCCAGCGCCTTCACGTGGAGGTCTGGAGGAGGGGGGTCGTGAATTGACCGCCTCTACATTTCGCAGGCGTACGTCTCCCGTGTCTCGGCGGCCTCCATGCGGCTGGTGCCGTGCTCGGACCACCGCCTGGTGTGGGCGGAGTTCACTCTGCTCCGCACGCGGGCGGGGTCCGCGTACTGGCACTTTAACAACCGGCTGTTGGAGGACGTGCGATTTCGGGACTCGTTCTGTCGATTCTGGGCCGACTGGAGAAGGAAGCAGGGGGGCTTCCCCTCCTTGAGGCTATGGTGGGATGTGGGCAAGACTCACATCCGCGTCTTCTGTCAGGAGTACGCGAAGGGGTCGACCAAGAGGCAGGAAGCCGAGATCGGGCGCCTTGAGAGGGAGGTGCTCGACTTGGAGTCCCGCCTCGGTCATGCCGTCGTGGACCCGGCGCTGTGGCGGGCGTACAAAGAGAAGAAGGGCGCGCTGAGGGACCTGCAGCTCATAGGGTCCCGAGGCGCGTACGTGAGGTCGCGGATCCAGATCCTGGAAGATTTGGACCGCGCCTCACCCTTCTTCTACTCGCTGGAAAAATGGCGGGGGGGTCCGTAAGCAGCTCGTCGAGCTGCTGGCCGACAACGGATCCTCCATCACGGATCCGGAGGGAATGGGCCTCCTGGTCCGTACTTATTACAGTGCGTTGTTCTCTCCGGATCCGTCCAGCGAGGATGCGCGCAGAGTTTTGTGGGAGGACCTGCCGCAGGTCAGTCCGGAGGGCGCCGAAGGATTGAAGGCTCCGCTCACGTTGGCGGAGCTGACTGGCGCCCTCCACCAGCTCTCGAGGGGCAAATCCCCAGGGCTGGATGGGTTGACCGTGGAGTTCCTCAGGGCGTTCTGGGACGTCCTGGGGGACGATTACGCGCGGGTCCTGGGGGAAAGCCTGGCGACCGGGGAGATGCCCCTCTCGTGGCGCAGGGCGGTCATCGTCCTGCTGCCGAAGAGGGGCGATCTCCGCCTGCTTAAAAACTGGCGTCCGGTCTCCCTCCTCAGCACGGATTATAAGATCTTTGCCCGGGCTATGTCTACCCGCCTGGGCTCCGTGCTGGCCCACATGATCCACCCCGACCAGTCCTACACGGTCCCGGGCCGGTCCATCCAGGACAACATCCACCTGGTCTGGGACCTGATCCATCTTTCCCAGAGGACTGGTCAGTCGGTCGCCTTTCTCTCCCTCGATCAGGAAAAGGCGTTCGACAGGGTGGATCACGATTACCTTTTCGGGACTCTGCGCGCTTTCGAACTCGGGCCGCATTTCGTGGCCCGGGTCCGACTTTTATACGCCGCCGCAGAGTGTCTAGTCAAAGTTAACTGGTCTTTGACGGTGCCCCTTCGCTTTGGGAGAGGAGTGCGTCAGGGGTGCCCCATGTCCGGCCAATTGTATACCATCTGCGTGGAGCCCTTCCTGTGCCTGCTTCGCAGGAGGTTGACTGGATTGGCTCTGCGCGAGCCGGCCATGCGGGTCGTCATCTCGGCTTACGCCGACGACGTGCTCCTCGCAATCACAGATCCCGTTGACTTGCGGAGGATGCGCGACTGCCAGCAGACCTTTTCTGCCGCGTCCTCCGCGAGGATCAATTGGGAGAAATGTTCCGGACTCCTGGTTGGTCAGTGGCGGGTGGACTCCCTGCCGGAGGAGATGACACCTTTTGCGTGGAGCACCACGCACCTCCTCTATCTGGGAGTCCACCTTAGCCCCGCTGAGGAAGCCTGGCCGGCAAACTGGCAGGAGTTGGAGGCGAAAGTCACCGCTCGGCTGGGGCGCTGGACAGGACTGCTCCGAGTGATTTCCTACAGGGGCCGAGTGTTGGTCATAAACCAACTGGTGGCCTCCATGTTGTGGTACCGGTTGGTCACTTTGGCCCCGCCCCCTGTATTTGCCACCAAGATCCAGAAAAAACTCGTCGATTTCTTCTGGGGCAAGAGGAAACACTGGGTCTCTGCAGCGGTCCTGAGTCTCCCGATCGAGGAGGGCGGTCAGTCGCTGGTGTGCGTCCGCACCCAGGCTGCGACTCTCCGCCTTCGGACCCTGCAGAGATACCTGTACGTCGAGCGCCCTCCCAGATGGTGTGCGCTGGCGACGTATTTTTTCCGCCAGTGTCACTGCCTTCAAGACGACACGCAGCTCCCGGTGGAGTCCGTTAGCCGCGCCTCTCTGAGGAAGTTGCCTGTCTTTTCCCGGGATCTATTCCGAGTCTGGAACATGGTCGCCGGCGGAGGAGAGTGCCTCGGCTGTCCGGGCGGCCGACTCCGGGGACGGTCCGGCGGGCGGAGGAGTAGCCGAAACCCCCGGGTCGCCCCTCACTGCGGGTGGCGAGGGGGCTCGGGAGTGCGGACCCAGGCCCCGAAACCCTCCTCGGGAGCTGGTCCCGCACAACCCAAGCCACCTCTCGGAAATGCCCTCCGTGCCATTCCAATCGCCGCGGAGGGGTTTCCTGTACGGGCTGCTCCTGCACACTCTCCACTTCCTCGCCCTCGTCAGCCGGCCGGACACGCCCTGGCGGTCCGTGTTGCCATCTGGCGGCGAGGGAAACCCCGATGGAGGTCTCTCTACGCGGGAGTCTTCCCCCTTTACATCGGGGACCTGGGGTGGAGGGTGCTGCACAGAGCAGTCCCGTGCAATAGGCTTTTAAGTAGGTTCACGGACTCCCAGGCCGCCTGTACGTTCTGCGGCCTGGACGAGTCCGTGTTCCACATTTATACGGAGTGTGCGAGGTTGCAGCCCCTATTTGAGTATCTGAAGGGGCTGCTCCTCAAATTCTGGCTGCACTTCAGTCCCACGCTCCTGATCTTTGGGCACCCGGAGCGGAGGGGCTTGGGCCGGTAGGAGAATCTCCTCGTCGATCTGCTCCTGGGCCTGGCCAAGGTGACAATTCACAGGTCCAGGTTGCGGGCCGTCGGGGGTTCCGTCCTCCCCGATTGCCTGCCCCATTTCCGCGGTTACGTTCGCGCCCGGGTGTCCCTGGAGAAGGAGCATGCAGTGTCCGCCGGTACGCTTGAGGCCTTCCGCGACCGGTGGGCACCGCAAGGACTGGAGTGCATTGTCGACGCCGAGAATGGCATTTTAATTTGAGTTTTGTTTATTTATCTGGTTTTAATAAAGTTATTTTAAAATTATGTATATAAAGGGGGCTTGAGGAATAAAGGCCCCCTCGACATAGATTATATAAAAGGGGCCTGGGGTATAAAGGCCACCTAAAAAAAAAAATGGGGGTTAGAAAGAAAAGAACAAAAAAGAAAAACAAAAAAAAAAAACGGGTGATAGATACAGATACACTGTCCATATCAAATGCTCCCAGGACAGGTACAGCACGGGGGTTAGATACAGAGTAAAGCTCCCTCTACACTGTCCATATCAAATGCTCCCAGGACAGGTACAGCACGGGGGTTAGATACAGAGTAAAGCTCCCTCTGCACTGTCCCTATCAAATGCTCCCAGGACAGGTACAGTGCAGAAAGCCTTGCGGATGATGATTGCTGCTTTCTCCACGTTGTGCTTGTTTCATTCCTGTACTGAGGGAACCGTTGTTCCAAAGGACCAAAATTTTGAATTCTCAATTACTTGCCAGTTTTCATTATCCCCTTGTGGGCAGGTTTCCTCTATCATGGTGAATAATGAAGGGAACTTATTAGTTATTTGTCCCACATGCCTTTGTTTTATTTAAGGTAGTGATTCTGAGTTATGACAGGATGGCAACAATCTCTTGTCTCTCAAGATGCCTCCAGCCCGAATGTGTTTATCTGCTCCAGTGGAGCTGATTTGTATTTTGAATTGTGGACTGAACACGCAACAACTCCACTTCATCCTGTTGTTACGCTTGGTGCTGCTTGGCTTTGCTATTTTCCTGGTATAAAATAACAACAAGGCACTGTGCTGTAATCGGCATAAGGGGATGTGGATTTGTACAGTTAATTCCTCCCCACTTCAGTGCTGGATTTGAGTAACGCTGTCCATGCTGTCTACTTCAGCCCAACCGTACACAAACCCGAGACTCCTTTAGTCCCGCCGCTGACGTCCATCACCACTATCCTGTCCTCATTGATCTCCGTTCCCAGGTCACCAACACCAATATCCTCAACTTCAAAATCCTTATGTTCAGATTCTTCCAAGGCTTTACTCCATTCCATCTCTGCAATCTTCAGTCTCCACCCCTGCTCTCTGGTCTTGTGACTCTGGTCCCAGACCCCTCCACTCTGGATGCAGGTCCTCCCACGTATCACTCTTCTGCATGCTGGAATTCTCTTCCTAAGTATCTTGGCTTTGCTATCTCTATTTTGCCACCTCCCAACACTTTTTAGAAGCTTCCTCAAAGCTTAGCTCTTTGACCGTGCTCCCAGTCACCTCCCTGACTTCTGAACCGGTGTGCTGTCTCCACCAGTAAATTCATCTCACAAAAGGTACTGTTAAGGTTTAGTTTAGTTTAGAGATACAGCACTGAAACAGGCCCTTCGGCCCACCGAGTCTGTGCCGACCATCAACCACCCATTTATACTAATCCTACACTAATCCCATATTCCTATCACATCCCCACCTGTCCCTATATATTTCCCTACCACCTACCTACACTAGGGGCAATTTATAATGGCCAATTAACCTATCAACCTGCAAGTCTTTGGCATGTGGGAGGAAACCGGAGCACCCGGAGGAAACCCACGCAGACACAGGGAGAACTTGCAAACTCCGCACAGGCAGTACCCAGAATCGAACCCGGGTCCCTGGAGCTGTGAGGCTGCGGTGCTAACCACTGCGCCACTGTGTTGATTCGGGCTCGAGTCGGGCTGGACTCTGCTTCCAGGAAGTCACGGGATCAGGCTTACCTGTGATTCCCCACAGCTCCAGCCGAAGGAGATTTGTGTTGGGTCGGGCTTAAAAAAAAAAATTGAAGGGTTTGGGTTGGCTGTGGTCAGGTCGGGCCCAGGTCGGGTTTTAATTTTATACCCGAGCTAGGCTTTAGTAGGCATGTTGATCAGGAAAGGGTAATGGCTGAGGATAGAATCTCCCAGTTCCCAAACTCTACAGATATAATTTGATGTCTTCCTAACCACGTAGTCATAATGGCACAGTGAGAAACCGTTCGGCCCATCGAGTCCATGCTGGCTCGCTGTAGAGCAATCCAATTCGCCCCATTCCCCGACTCCATCCTGTACCCCTGTAAGTTTTTCCAAGTGCCCATCCAATTTTGTTTTGAAATCATTCACCACCTCTGCTTCCACCACCCTCGTAGGCCACAATTTCCAGGTCATTACCACTCACTGCGTGGTGGATAAGCACATCCCCATTGCATCTTGCCCAAAAACCATAAATCTGTGTCACCTAGTCTCTGTACCATCAACTAATGGAAACAGCTTTTTTTTTTTGCCTACCCTATCCAATCCTTTCAGAATCTCGTACACCTCCATCAAATCTCCCCGCAATCTCCCTTGCTCCAAAAAGAACTTTGGTTAAAGGTCCGCGTATAGCCATGTGGAATGGACTTTGCTATGGCACTGTGGGAGTGGGGTGCGGTAACATTACTAACAGTGAGGACTGTGGTTTCTGTTTCCCTTGCTGCCTTGACTGCTGCAGTGCCCCAGCAGTTGGTATTTAACGCTAAACTCAACCAGCAATAGAAAGAGGAGGAGGAGGATTATTGTAATGTCGCATCTTTCCATGTGACTGACTGACACTTGGTTCGTTCCTCATGTGAAACCCTTTAATGAGAATTAATTTTCTTGAGCATATTGATAGAAGTAAGCAGACAGTGGGCCCAACGAGCCTTTATACTAGCTGTTCCGAGCTCGCCGTTGCACAGGGGGTTTCGCTTGCTGTTTCTCCTGAAGACGTCGGTTCTTGCTGGGGTGCAGGTTCAGTGACTGGCAGTTTCGCTGTAGCTGGGGCATCAGAGCCAAGCCTAATGCTGTATCCTCCCACAAGAGTTCCCTTGATTCTGGCCCTGGCCTCTTCCTGTCATAGCCCAAGAGCCAACGTAGCGCCCCCAGAAAGAGATCAATGAACACAGTACAGACCAGAGGTTGAAATTGGGACCATTCTGGTCCCTGTGACTTTAATGCGTAGAGCTTACAGAACAGAAGGCGGGCTATACGACCTGACATTCCTGTGCCAGCTTTTGAGGGAACCGCAATTTTTGAAACCACCCTGCGATTATGAATTTGGGCAAGTCTTCATGGAGAGCAAACTTATTTTAAAATAAGATAGGATTGCGGATGGGGAAAGTGGGCCATTAGTAAAAGCATTGCTTACGTCTGGACAGGTTACACGATAGCTGGGGACAGAGAGTTTCAAGTGTGCTGCAGTAAATGCAGCCAGGCTTTTCCTAGTACTTCAATACTGGGTAAGTTGGCAGTGTGAGCCAAGATGACATTTGCTGTATGGCTTTTATTTAGAAATTGTAGCAGGAAAAGCTGTGTGGCATTAGTATAGTCACACTACTGCAAATTGAGCCCATGTAACGCCTTTAAATTCCTCGGAAAACATTCCGTGTACGTTTGCTTTGTAGTTTGCTGGCGTGCCAGCTCGATGGTCAGCCTTTCTGTGCACATCATGACCCCACAGATGACAAGGTGAGTTACCAAACTGATGTGTCCGGTGACGATTTCCGCCATCTCCTGACCGAGGGGTGGGCATTTGCCACGTTGACACTAGGATTTTGTAAGGTGTAATGATGGGTGTGTAAAATTTTCATACTGTTCTCTGTGGAAGTGTGCAACCTACCCTGCGGTTGTACAATTCTAAATGCTTTTATATTTGGTCGTTTTACTGCAGTTGAGAGTTCTCTTCCTGGATTGTGGACTAGGAGCAGCAAGTGTGATGTGATACTCAGGAGGGAAAGGTTGCAATGAAGCTTTGATTTTTATCTTGGTGTTTTTAATATGTCTCTCTCTCTTTCGTCAATAATACATTCAAAGCTCCTCTGAACTTGGTGCTCTTGTTCCCCCATATCTACACATGCAACCTTGCATGTTCTTGTCAGTCTGTTCTCTTTGGGTTGAAATTGAGACTTGTCATGCTGCCTGCAACTCCAAGTCTCTTTCCCAGAAACTGTAAACCATGGAACTATTCACCTTCTCAGGGTGTCCCAAAGCTTTCCACTTATTAAAGTGTCGTCACTGTTATAATGTAAGCAAACAGGGTAGCCAATTTGCATATAGCAAGGACTTCTGTTCCCCTACCATCTGCAGTTGTTTAAAAACTAAGCTTGGAGTTATTGCTTCCTTCTGTCGTGGGTGATGCACGTGGAAGGCTGCATGTATTGCCCATCCCAAGTTGGCACGAGTAGGTGGGGGTGGTGGGCCTTCCATCGGCCTGGCTGGATGGGCTGCCTCTGAGGACATTGAGGGTCAAGCATGTAGTGTGGGACTGGAGTCACGCATAGGCCAGGCTGGGTAGGAGGAGGGGTGGCAAGTTCTCTGACTCATTCAGCTCATGAGTTCAACCACTGTGTTATATTCCAGAAAGCCAGTTGGTGAAGGATAGAACTGGAGCCAATCTTTACTCAGTCTAACATTTATTTACAGAGTGAAACATTACAAGCATACACCTCCTAACTCGACCACACCACAGTTTCAGTGAGTGTCTCTTTATATGTGCTCAAGTGAAACCCCAATTAATGCCCTCCACTTGCATATAATTAAACACAATTGGTAGACAATTAACACCACTCCAGGATTTGAGCACATAATCTATGCTGGCACTAGGGTGAGGGGGTGGAATGTAGCATTGTTAGATAAGGCATTAAACAGAGGGCCTGTCTGCTAGTTTCAATGGTTCATGATCATCTGGCACTCCTGGATAAAGGAGCAGGGAGTTCTCCCAGTGTCATTGCCAATATTCCTCCCTCAACCAACCCCACAAACAACAGATTAATTATTTGTCTCACTTGCTGTTTGTGGGATTTTGCCTCCTGCAAAATGGCACCAGTGTATATGTGTATAACAAGTGCGAAAGTGGTTTATTGTGTGGTTTCTTCTAAATACCTCAATCAAGACCTTCTTGCTTTATAAGGCACAGTATTGGGACACCACAGAGAGAGAGGTAAGCCTGTAGTTTTCAGGTACCTCCTTTATAATGTCCAGAAATTACAATACCAGCAATCCTCAAGGCATATCCTGAGTATTGATTTTAAGCTCTGGGCCCCTATCCCCATGAGGAGCAAAGTTGAGATTCTGGCAAATTCATCTCTCGTGGCACCCAGATGTGCCAACTGCCTTCACCCCCATTGAATTAGGGCTGGCTTCAAGCCAAAAGGTACTCTAGCTCAGTCTCAAGTGGGCAGGGCTTTAAAACGGATACTTCCCTTCCTGTCTTGCCATGGCTCAGTGGGCAGCATTCCTTTCTCCTCTGAGCCGGAAGGTTGTGGTCTGGAGTCCTATCCAGAGTCTTGAGTACAAACATCTAGGCTGTCACTTCAGTGCAGTACTGGGGGGAAGCGCCGCACTATCAGAAGGTCAGTACTTAGGGGGGAGCGCCGCACTGTCGGAGGGTCAGTACTGGGGGGGGGCGCCGCACTGTCGGAGGGTCAGTACTGGGGGGGGGGGCGCCGCACTGTCGGAGGGTCAGTACTGGGGGGGGGGCGCCGCACTGTCGGAGGGTCAGTACTGGGGGGGGGCGCCGCACTGTCGGAGGGTCAGTACTGCGGGGGGGGCGCGCCGCACTGTCGGAGGGTCAGTACCGGGGGGGCGCCGCACTGTCGGAGGGTCAGTACCGGGGGGGGCGCCGCACTGTCGGAGGGTCAGTACTGGGGGGGGCGCCGCACTGTCGGAGGGTCAGTACTGGGGGGGGGCGCCGCACTGTCGGAGGGTCAGTACTGGGGGAGCGCCGCACTGTCGGAGGGTCAGTACTGGGGGAGCGCCGCACTGTCGGAGGGTCAGTACTGGGGGGAAGCGCCGCACTATCAGAAGGTCAGTACTTAGGGGGGGGGCGCCGCACTGTCGGAGGGTCAGTACTGGGGGGGGCGCCGCACTGTCGGAGGGTCAGTACTGGGGGGGGCGCCGCACTGTCGGAGGGTCAGTACTGGGGGGGGGGCGCCGCACTGTCGGAGGGTCAGTACTGGGGGGGGGGCGCCGCGCTGTCGGAGGGTCAGTACTGGGGGGGGGCGCCGCACTGTCGGAGGGTCAGTACTGCGGGGGGGGGCGCCGCACTGTCGGAGGGTCAGTACCGGGGGGGCGCCGCACTGTCGGAGGGTCAGTACCGGGGGGGCGCCGCACTGTCGGAGGGTCAGTACCGGGGGGGGCGCCGCACTGTCGGAGGGTCAGTACTTGGGGGGGCGCCGCACTGTCGGAGGGTCAGTACTTGGGGGGGCGCCGCACTGTCGGAGGGTCAGTACTGGGGGGGGCGCCGCACTGTCGGAGGGTCAGTACTGGGGGAGCGCCGCACTGTCGGAGGGTCAGTACTGGGGGGGCGGCGCACTGTCGGAGGGTCAGTACTGGGGGGAAGCGCCGCACTATCAGAAGGTCAGTACTTAGGGGGGGGCGCCGCACTGTCGGAGGGTCAGTACTGGGGGGGGGGCGCCGCACTGTCGGAGGGTCAGTACTGGGGGGGGGGCGCCGCACTGTCGGAGGGTCAGTACTGGGGGGGGGGCGCCGCACTGTCGGAGGGTCAGTACTGGGGGGGGGGCGCCGCACTGTCGGAGGGTCAGTACTGGGGGGGGGCGCCGCACTGTCGGAGGGTCAGTACTGCGGGGGGGGGCGCGCCGCACTGTCGGAGGGTCAGTACCGGGGGGGCGCCGCACTGTCGGAGGGTCAGTACTGGGGGGGGCGCCGCACTGTCGGAGGGTCAGTACTTAGGGGGGGGCGCCGCACTGTCGGAAGGTCAGTACTTAGGGGGGGGCGCCGCACTGTTGGAAGGCCAGTCTTTTGGATGAAATGTTAAACCGAGACACACACTGCTCTCTCAGGTAGGCGTAAAAGATCCCATGACACTCTTACAAAGAAGAGCAGGGGAATTTTCCCCAGAGTCTTAGTCAATATTTATCCCTTAATCAACATCATTAAAACAGATTATCTGTTCATTACCACATTGCTATTTGTGGGAGCTTGCTGTGCAGAAATCGGCAGCGCGTTTCGTACATTACCGCAATGGCTGCACTTTATTTGATGTAAAGTGCTTTGGGGCGTTCTGAGGTTATGAAAGACGCTATATAAATGCAAGCCTTTATTTCAAGTTGATTGCGCCGAGGTGGCAGACAGAAAGCTCTTGTAAACGCTGAGACGATGAGATGTTTTGAAGGCAGTAGCAATCCGGTTTGAACCCTGAGCCTAGGTGCACAGCTCTGTAAATCAGGACGGAAATGGAACTGGGCTAATCTGTAAATTCGTCCAGCTTGTTTGTCTAACTGTTTAAACACGAGGATAATAGTTTCTTCAGTGGGCAGGTCGCGAGCAGCAAGTTGAAGTGATTCTATTCAGGGCACAACAGGAATCCTTGGATAGGTTTCAAGAAAAAAAAAAGCTAGTTTCTTGTATATCTGATTTCATAGGAACAAGAGGAGATCATTCAGCCTCCTTGAGCCTGTTCCACCATTCAGTGAAATCATAAGATGATCTCTGTCTTAACTCCATCCACCTGCTTTGGCTACATACTTCTTCATACCTTTGTCTTGCAAATAATCTTACTGACCTCGGATTTATAATTATTAATTGAGCTAGCACCTACTGCTTTTTTGTAGGAGAGACTTCCACCTTTTACATTGGGAAGTAATTCCTAACTTCTGTCCTGGATCACGGAACCACAAGTGTCTGCCAATACCCTCCTCCCTCGCTACTTTGTTTGGCCCTAGGTATGGAGGTCAGCTGAGCCTGATCCTATTCAGTCTTTTCCAACTGGAGTTATTGGGTGGTGCTTGGGATTGGGAGCCCATTCCCGCACCTTGAGCACCACCAGCCCACGACCGCCACCCCCATGGCCGCAGCTGAAATAAAGCACAATGAAGGCAGGGAGCTGTGATCAATTTTTTAAAAAAAAATTACGCTGCAGGAATTGTCTTTTTGTTTTCCACAACAAGCGGAGCAGCGAGTCAGGTATGGCATTGGTTCAGTACAGATCCAAGCTCCCTCTGCCCTGTTCCAGCAATGTGTCTCGGAGCCAGTATGTGAAGAGAGCCCTCTTTATTTTAATTTCCATTTCCCACACCGTCTGTTCTGCTGGCCTGTTTGATGCTGCTACAGTGCCCGTGACTTGTATTTATGTACATATAATCGCTAAAGCTTCTTGGAGCTGCACTGCACTTTGGGCGAGACAATGTCCTGGAACAGAATGTGAACTCTGTGCCAGGATTTGAACACTGGGCTTCTCTGTGTAAAGGAGCAGATTAACCTGGAATGTAGATGTTCTTTTATGCCACACTTTTTTGTTCCAGTCTGGTTTCTGGGAGATTGACCTCCTATACGTGCCAGGCTCTACTGAGACCAGATTCTTGCTTCATTTCACCTCTTTCCTCACCCCCCCGCCCCCCCCCCCCCTGCAACCCCACTGTGAGCTCCCAGCCACTCTGCAACAGGAAACGCTTGGGGGTCTAAAGTGCTGTAAATCTCCCATAGCCAGGTTCACTTGCTTCCTCTGGCAGAGTGTGAACTATGCGTCTGTCTCTGCCTGGACCTCCCGAGTGCACCAGCACATTGTGCATTTGTATCAAAAGCAGCCTCCTCGGCAGACAAGCTAAGCAGCCCATCTGGCGACAATGTCCGCATTCAATTTTGACGCAAGTAATAATGATGCATAATCAGCCATCCCATTTTCTTTTAAATGTAGGAACCTAGAAAATAGCATGAGTAGGCCATTCAGCCCCTTCAGCCTGCTCCGCCATTATACTAGATCATGGCTAATCATCCACCTCAAAGCCATTTTCCCGCACTATCCCTATATATCTCTGTCTTTTAATATCTAGAAATCTATCGATCTTTGTCTTGAATACACGCAATGACTGAACCTCCACAGCCCTTTGCGGTAGAGAATTCCACAGATCCACCACCATCAGTGAAGAAATTCCTCTTCATTTCAGTCCTTTTCTGAGACTATGTCCCCTGGTTCTAGATCCACCCCCAGCCGGGGCAGATTTGCTATCGACCGTGACGTGAGGCGGAAACGTGGACAACTAAAAAAATATATAGAACAAAAACTGTGCACAGCTCAGAGAGCAATGGGAAGGTCAATGTTACACATTTCCATTTGTGATAAAATCAGGTGTAATGAAATACACCAGAAAACCAGAGATAAGGACGTCATTCAGAAGATGAAAGAAGCCAAATGGAAATGGACTGGGCATGTTGCTCGAAGAAATAACAGGTGGCCGAAAAGGTTAATGAAGTGGCAGCCAAGAACAAGAAAAAGAAGGGGGAAACTGAGAAGGGGAGACGATGTAATATCATACCGAGGAAGCACATGAGCCAGAGCAGCAAATGATCGAGATAAATGAAAAGACATGAAAAGGGTTACATCCTACAGTGGACGAACACGGCCTAATTGATAATGAGACTTTTGGATTCCCTTTTATGTTAAATACTCAAAAGGGATAGACAAGGTAGATGCAGCTAAGATGCTTCCCCTGGTTGGGGAGTCTGGAACCAGGGGACACAATTTCAAAATAAGGGGGAAGCCACGGAGGACAGAGATGAGGAGAAATGCCTTTACTCAAAGGGTTGTGAATCTTTAGAATTCAATCCCAGAGGGCTGTGGAAGCTCAGTCATTGAGTATGTTGAAAGCAGTGATTGACAGATTTCTAAATACCAATGATATAAAGGTATATGGGGATAGTGTGGGGGGGAAAAGGCATTGAAGTGAGTGATCAGCCATGATCGTATTGAATGGCGGGGTAGGCTCAATGGGCTGAATGGCCTACTCCTACGTTAGCTGCCAGTCTCTTCTCATACGGAGAGTATCGTGGGTAGCACGTTTAGAGAGGTGGTGACACCGCAGGCTCAGACCCCACAGGCAGGAGGGGAATGGGTGACCACCAGGCAGAGCAAGAAGACTAGGCAGGCAGTGCAGGAATCTCCTGTGGCGAGTCCCCTGCAAAACAGGTATACTGCTTTGGATACTGTTGAGGGGAATGGCCTCTCAGGGGAAAGCAGCAATAACCCAATTCGTTGCACCACAGTTTGCTGCACAGGGGAGAAGCAAAAAGTCTGGGAATGCAATAGTTATAGGGGATTCAATTGTAAGGGGAATAGATAGGTGTTTCTGTGGCCACAAAAGAGACTCCAGGATGGTATGTTGCCTCCCTGGTGCTAGGGTGAAGGATGTCTCAGAGCGGTTACAGGATATTCTGAAGGGGGAGGGTGAACAGCTAGTGGCTGTGGTACACATTGGTACAAACGACATAGGTAAAAAAAAAAGGATGAGGTCCTCAAAGCAGAATATAGGGAGCTAGGATGCAAGTTGAAAAGTAGGACCTCAAAGGTAATGATCTCAGGATTACTACCAGTGCCATGTGCTAGTCAGAGTAAAAATAGCAGGATATATTGGATGAATACGTGGCTGAAGAGATGGTGTGAGGGGGAAGGTTTTAGATTCCTGGGGCATTGGGACCAGTTCTGGGGGAGGTGGGATCAGTACAAACTGGATGGGTTACACCTGGGCAGGACCGGGACTGATGTCCTAGGGAGAGTATTTGCTAGAGTGTTTTGGGAGGGTTTAAACTAAAATGGCAGGAGGATGGGAGTCTTTGCAAGGAGTCAGAGGAGCGGGGGGGATTAAAGACAAGAACAAAAGACAGTAAGGGGAATAAGAAAAGTGATAGGCAGAGAAATCAAGGGCCAGAATCAAACAGGGCCACAGTGAAAAATAGTGGGAAGGGGACAAGTACTGTTAAAAAGACAAGCCTTAAGGCTTTGTGCCTTAACGAACGGAGCATTCGCAATAAAGTGGATGAATTAATCGCGCAAATAGACGTAAACTGGTATGATATAGTCGGGATTACGGAGACATGGCTGCAAGGTGACCAGGGATATTCAGTATTTAGGAAGGACAGATAAAAAGCAAAGGGGGTGGAGTTGCATTGCTAGTTAAAGAGGAAATTAATGCAATAGTGAGGAAAGATATTAGCTCTGACGATGTGGAATCTGTATGGGTAGAGCTGAGAAACACTAAGGGGCAAAGAAACGTTAGTGGGGGTTGTATATAGACCCCCAAACTGTAGTAGTGATGTTGGAAATGGCATTAAACAGGAAATTAGAGATGCATGCGATAAAGGAACATCTGTAATTATGGGTGACTTTAATCTGCATTTAGATTGGGCAAATCAAATTAGTCACAATACCGTAGAGGAGGAATTCTTGGAGTGTATACGGGATGGTTTTCTGGACCAATACATTGAGGCACCAACTAGAGAACAGGCCATTCTAGACTGGGTATTGTGTAATGAGAGAGGAATAATTGACAATCTAGTGGTGCGAGACCCCTTGGGGACAAGCAACCATAATATGATAGAATTCTTCATCAAGATGGAGAGTGACGTAGTTGATTCTGAGACAAGGGTGCTGAATCTTAGTAAAGGAAACTACGAAGGTATGAGGTGCGAGTTGGCCACGACGGATTGGGAAACATTACTTAAAGGGCTGACCGTGGATAGGCACTGGCAAACATTTAAATGATGAACCGCAACAATTGTTTATTCCTGTCTGGCGCAAAAGTAAAACGGGCAAGGTAGCCAAACCATGGCTTACAAGGGAAATTAGAGATAGCGTTAGATCCAAGGAAGAGGCATATAAATTTGCCAGGAAAAACATCAGACCTGAGGATTAGGAGCAGTTTAGAATTCAGCAAAGGAGGACCAAGGGATTGATTAAGAAGGGGAAAATAGAGTACGAGAGCAAGCTTGCGGGGAACATAAAAACTGACTGTAAAAGTTTCTATGGGTATGTGAAGAGAAAAAGATTGGTGAAGACAAATGTAGGTCCCTTCCAGTCAGAAACAGGGGAATTTATTATGGGGAATAAAGAAATGGCTGACCAACTAAATGCATACTTTGGTTCTGTCTTCACAAAGGAGGACACAAATATCATAACAGAAATGTTGGGGAACACAGGGCTTAGTGAGAGAGAGGAACTGAAAGAAATCGGTATTAGAAGAGAAATGGTGTTGGGGAAATTGATGGGATTGAAGGCCGATAAATCCCCAGGGCCTGATGGTATGTATCCCAAAGTACTTAAGGTAGTGGCCCTAGAAATAGTGGATGCATTGGTGGTCATCTTCCAAGATTCCACAGACTCTGGAACAGTTCCTACAGATTGGAGGGTAGCTAATGTAACCCCACTATTTAAAAAGGGAGGTAGAGAGAAAGCAGGGAATGATATGACCAGTCAGCCTGACGTCAGTAGTGGGGAAAATTCTAGAGTCCATTATCAAAGATTTTATAGCACAGCACTTGGAGAACAGTGGTAGAATTGGCCAGAGTCAGCATGGGTTCACGAAAGGGAAATCATGCTTGACAAATCTACTAGAATTCTTCGAGGATGTAACTGATAGAGTTGATGAGGGGGAGCCAGTGGATGTGGTTTATTTGGACTTTCAGATGGCTTTCGACAAAGTCTTACATAAGAGATTAGCAAGTAAAATTAAAGCACATGGGATTGGGGGTTGTGTATTGCGATGGATAGAAAATTGGTTGGCAGACAGGAAACAGAGTAGGGATAAATGGGTCTTTTTCCGAATGGCAGACAGTGACTAGTGGGGTACAGCAGGGATCGGTGCTAGGACCCCAGCTATTCACAATATACATTAATGATTTAGATGACGGAACTAAATGTAATATCTCCAAATTTGCAGATGACACCAAACTGGGTGGGAGGGTGAGTTGTGAGGAGGATGCAGAGAGGCTTCAGGGTGATTTGGACAAGTTGAGTGAGTGGGCTAATGCATGGCAAATGCAGCAAATATGGATAAATGTGAGGTTATCCACTTTGGTAGCAAAAGCAGGAAGGCAGATTATTATCTGAACGGCTATAAACTGAGAGAGGGGAAAATGCAGAGAGGCCTGGGTGTTCTCGTACACAAGTCGCTGAAGGTAAGCATGCGGGTGCAGTAGGTGGTTAAAAAAGGCAAATGGTATGTTGGCCTTCATAGTGAGAGGATTCGAGTACAGGAGCAGGGATGTCTTGCAATTATACAGGGCCTTGGTGAGGCTGCACCTGGAATATTGTGTGGAGTTTTGGTCTCGTTATCTGAGGAAGGATGTTCTTGCTATAGAGGGAGTGCAGCAGACTGATTCCTGGGATGGTGGGACTGATGTATGAGGAGAGATTAAGTCGTGGAGTTCAGAAGAGTGAGGGGGGATCTCGTAGAAACCTATAAAATTCCAACAGGACTTGACAGGGTAGATGCAGGAAGGATGTTCCCGATGGTGGGGGAGTACAGAACCAGGGGTCATAGTCTAAGGATACGGGGTAAACCATTCAGGACTGAGATGAGAAATTTCTTCACCCAGAGAGTGGTGAGCCTGTGGAATTCACGACCACAGAAAGCAGTTGAGGCCAAAACATTGTATGTTTTCAAGAAGGTGATAGATATAACTCCTGGGTCTAAAGGGATCAAAGGGTATGGGGCAAAAGCGGGAACAAGCTACTGAGTTGGATGATCAGCCGTGATCATAATGAATGGCAGAGCAGGCTGAAAGGGCCGACTGGCCTACTCCTGCTCCTATTTTCTATGTTTCTTTGCTGCTCTTATTTTTTCACTTCCCCTCTGAGCTCTCTATGTTCAGCCTGTGTCTCACTTATATTATTAACCTGACTTCTGTTATAAACATACTTTTTCTGCTTCATCTTGCTCTCTATTTCGTTTATCATCCATGAAGCGCTGTCTTTATTTGTCCTATCCTTCCTCCTCCTGGGACTGTACCTGAACTATCTCCTCTTTAAAGGCATTTTTCAATTACAGTTTAGCCTGTCGATCTTTGACTCCAATTTACCTGGGCCAGATCCGTTCTCACCCCATTGAAATTGGCTCTCCTGCAATTAATTATTTACTCTGGATTGCTCCTTGTTCTGTTCCATAGATCATTCTATACCATAGCATTTATTGTCTATTGATTGCTGCCACTGTTTTCCTTTCGATTTTCGTAAAGAATCCTCGCTGCCTAATCCAGTACTTGTGTTCATTATATTCTTTTAAAACGGCAGAGGAACTGAACGTATGAACAAGTTAGATCCTGAGGGGTCTTGACAGGGTGGATGTGGAAAGGATGTTTCCCCTTGTGGGAGATTCTAGAACTAGGGGTCTCTATTTAAAAAAAGACAGAGATGAGGAGAAATTTTTTTCTCTGAGTGTCGTGAGTCTTTGGAACCCTCTTCCTCAAAAGGCGGTGGAAGCAGAGTCTTTGAATATTTTTAAGGCAGAGATAGTTAGATTCTTGATAAGTAAGGGGGTGAAAGGTTATCGGGGGTAGGTGGGAATGTGGAGTTGAGGTTACAATCAGATCAGCCCTGATCTTATTGAATGGCGGAGCAGGCGCAAGGGGACGAGCGACGTACTCCTGCTCCTAGTTCGTATGTTTGTATTCCCCAGCCAGGGGGAAACAGCCATTCAGTATTTATCCTGTCAAACTCCTTAAAAATTTTATATGTTCCAATGCAATCACCTCTTCTTCTCAACTCCAGAGAATATATAGGCCCATTCTATTCAATCTCTCCTTATAAGTCAGCCCTGTCAACGCAGGAATCAATCAAGTGAACCTTCGTTGCACTCAGACCGAAACAGTGCTCCAGGTGTGGGTTACTAAAACCCTGTACAATCACAGCAAGACTTCCTTACTATTAAACTCCAACCTCCTTGTAATAAAGGTTAATGTGAGCCAAGCATTGTGACCAGGTACTTCTACAGTGATCCGGAGAGAGTGGCAACAGCCCCCTCCCTTGAACAGGATTTGGGGAAATAGAGGGTAGATTCAGGCCAGTTTGTGGTGAGAGAGTCATTAGCTGTAACTTGGAAACAGACACCTTTAGCGTAAGTCTTGAGCCAGGTAGATTGTAAGAAGGTAAAAATACACACCCGTGGAATAAATCTTTGCAGTTATCCCGTTCCTGATCATGTTGAATGCGTCGACCGTCTCAAATGAATTACTTTTGAGCCCAACAGCTGGTTTCGAGAGAATCACAGCTTGGATGCAGGCAAGATGAATGATCAGTGAATCTGTTTCTGGTGGAACTGGTTAAGGGAAGGGATGCTGGCCAAGAACACCGGTGAGAGCTCTTCTGCTTGTCCAAATCGTGCCATGTGATTAACATCCACCCGAAGGTGGCACCTCTGACAATGCAGCACCTCCTTGGTATTGCCCGGGGGTGGGGGGTGGGTAGGTAATGTGCTGGAGTGGGAGGGGGACCTGAACTCTCAACTTTCTGCTCGGGGAGGAGTGCACCCAAACTGGCAAAAAAAAACCGCAAGAAAATGAAAAAGGACTGGATGGGCTGAAATGGTCAGGAGTGAGACATCCAAGCGGGTTGCAGTTGAGTCTGGAAGGGAGGAGCGAGTTGGAGTAAATTAGTGAAGTGGATGTTGAGTGGGAATCCAGGCAGCATGCCGAATAGAATATCGTCAGGAAGTGAAAATGAACTCCGAGAGGGCAAGGACAAATAATGTGATAATTGTATTTACTTTTGGTTTATTTTTCACTGGGCGGCACAGTGGCGCAGTGGTTAGCACCGCAGCCTCATAGCTCCCGCGACCCAGGTTTGATTCTGGGTACTGCCTGTGCAGAGTCTCCCCGTGGCTGCGTGGGTTTCCGCCGGGTGCTCCGGTTTCCTCCCACAGCCAAAGACTTGCAGGTTGATAGGTAAATTGGCCATTGTGAATTGCCCCTAGTGTGGGTAGGTGGTAGGAGAATTGAGGGAAGGTAGGGAATATGGGATTAATGTAGGATTAGTATAAATAGGTGGTTGTTGGTCGGCACAGAGTCGGTGGGCCAAAGGGCCTGTTTCAGTGCTGTATCAATAAATAAAAAATAAATAGATATAGTTGTGTTGATTTTTGGAGGCAGGGCTTCAGGTCCTTTTTGTTCCTGGCCTGTGGAACATCGCTTATGTGTGTTGAATAAATGGAGGAAGATGGAATCTGTGTGTCACCAACAATGGCTTCTCTTCCCACTCCCACACCGTTGCCTCTGGTGTCCCCCAAGGATCTATCCTTGGATCTATCTATTTCTATGCTTTATGCTGCACCTCAGCGACATCATCCAAAAACGCACAGCGTGATACTCCACATGTTCGTCGACAGCACCCAGCTCTACCACCTCCTGTCTCGACACCTCCACTGTCTCTAAATTGTCAACCTGCTTGTCCTGCATCCAGTGCTGATTTGAGCAGACGTTTCCTCCAATTAAATGTTGAGAAGACCGAAGCCATTGTTTTTGGTCCCCGCTCCCTGGCAACTATCTGAGGCTGGGTCAGGCAAGTTTGCCACCTTGCTATCCTATTTGAGCGCATACTTGCGCCATGACTAAGACCGCCTATTTCCAATTCTCGGAAACATCGCCTGACTTCGCTCTTGCCTCAGCTCATCTGTTGCTGAAACCCTCATTAGTGCCTTTGTTACCTCAGGACATGACTATTCTTGGACTTTCCTGGCTGTTCTCCCATCTTCCACCCTACATAAACTTGAGCTCACCCAAGGACCTGCTGCCCATAACCTAGCTAGCATGAAATCCCGTTCACACTCGTCCCTCGTCGACCTACATCGGCTCCCTGTCCAGCAATGCCTTGTTTTCAGATCTCTGCATGGCCGTCGCCCCTCCTGTCTCTAATCTCCTCAAGCTCTACGACCCGCCGACATCTCTGAGCTCCTCCGATTCTGGCCTCTTGCATATCCTTGATTTTCATCACTCTACCATTGGCGGCCGTGCCTTCAGCTGCCTGGGGCCCTAAGCTCTGGAATTCCCTCCCTCAACCTCTCTGCAACCCCCCCCCCTCTCTCTCTCTCGCTCTCTCTCTGTCTCTCTCTTTCCCCCCCCCCCCCCCCCCACCCCTTTAAGATGCTGCTTAAAACCAAGCTTTGGGTCACCTGTCCTAATATCTCCTTATGTGGCTCGGTCTCTAATTTAGTTTGATAATCGCTCTTGAGAAGGGCCTTGGGATGTTTTACTATGTTAGAGGTGCTATATCAATGCAAGTTGTTTTAATTTTGAGGCTGCCAGTTTTGACTGATGGAATTTATTGCACATTTTTGGCATCTATTTGTCTTTGGTTTTCTCATGGTCGAGTGCTTTTACAGAGCTCTGGAAAAGCGAAAGCACTTCACCCATATTGACTCGGCCCCCCCCCCTGCTTTAATGCCTTGCAATTTTCCAAGCAAGCACTCTTGAGTAATTGAGTTGCAGGGGCTGGGATTCTTGCGTAGGCAGATAAACCAGGTGGGGTGGTGAGAATGGAACATATGTGTGCTGTCAGATAATGGTCTCCCAGTCGCTCTATCCACTGCCTCCGCACTAGAGCTTCTCTGCTCACTGTGAGCTTTCTGATCAAATGACGACGCATCTAAAAGCCTGCTTTTTTTTTTCTCTCACTCTGCGCCAGGCCTGTGTACATTATGTAATTTTAGATTTTTACCTACGTCTGTAGTTCTCGAAATTTCAAAGTCCTGAATATTTATAAGTGAAATAGAAGGACTGAGCATTTCACTTAGATAAGAGGGCAGAAGCAAGGGAGCCGTTGACAGTTTTGTAGTCGTTTCCACCTGCAGAGATTCCTCGTAGATTTGATCATGGTCCCAAGCATCATGTATGTGTGATTTTTTTGTTTTTAATTTTTTTTTCTCGTTATTCCTCAGAGCTTTCCAATTTTCTGCTGTTTTGTTAGTCTTTTAAAAATTTTTCTTACGATCACAGCGCTGCTCCGTTCTGTTTCCCCTTGCTGGGGGTGAAGGGGGGATCCGTTCCGTACCTGTCCGTCTGCATGTGCGCTACCTTGACTGGCTGGGTGTGTTTGTTTCTCTTCTGCTGTGCCAGCCTAGTCTGTGATTTCAGCAGCCCGATCCACGCGAGAGGCTGGCAGTCGCAAGCCAAGTCCTCGATTCGGATCCTAATGCTGTCACGCAGCACCCTCCACAGCGGGGAAACACTGCTCCCTGGAGATGCTGACAATGGCGCGCCTCCCCCCCACCACCGCCACCACCCTGCCTAACGCTGCACCGGCCAGAGATGGAAGCTGGCACTCCCTGCTCTCGGTAATTCAGTACCACACCTGGCAGGGAGTCCATCCACTCTATTGTGTAGCAACTGACACATGCTGTTATAAGCAGGGAGCATGCAAATAAACAATATTTATATACTGATGTAGTCGATTGCTTTCCTCGTGCAAATCTCCAATCCCTGAAGCCCAGTGGAATATGGAGTGGCAGGGGTGCAATACAGAACAGTGGTGGCAGGGGGCTACAGTTCATTTCAGTGCTCTTGGATAAGCGAGGAGTGAAGTGGGCCAGGGCTCCTGCATCCCATCACTGTCCCACGACTCCCGCTGTTTGTGTGTGCGTGCTTACGTTTGTGGACGGTTTCTGACTTTGGAGTGATGCTCTGCGTAGTCTATTAGTCCATGTTGTCAGTCATGGCTGAGTGGGTAGCACTCTTGCCTATGAGGCAGAAGCTCGTGGGTTTGAGTACTACAGATATTCGAGACGGGCAATCCAGGCCGCCACACCCAGTGGTGGGCAGCACTGCGGGAGTGCTGCCCTGTCGGAGGTGCTGTCTTTTGGATGAGGCGTATGTCCACTAAGGTGTTTGTAAAAGATCCCAGTTGCAATATAAAGTAGTGCAGGGGAGTTATCTCCAGTGACCTGTGGCCAATATTTATCACACAGCCAACGTTAATTAAAAACAGATGATCTGGTCAGTTATCACACTGCTGTTTGTGGGAGCTTGCTGTGCACAAATTAGCTGCCACATTTCCTGCGTCACAACTGTGATCACACTTCAAAAGAACGTGATTGGCTGTGAAGCGCCTGGAGAAGTCCTGAGGTGGTGAAGCGGCGCTGGAGCAATACAGGTCCTTTCTATGCTGATGGTCTGTGGTGAAACTGGAACAGTGGGCATTTGGCTGGGTGTGTCACGTTGTGTTCTTACTTCAATGTGTTCCTCACCTGCCTCTTGCAGCCAAAGAAAGGCAAATTAACGCACTGTGGGATTTGAAAGATTAGGCAAAATGGGTGCCTGAGCTTCCCACTGTCACATGTGAAACATGCCACCTGCTGTCACTAGTGCTCAGTTATTCAGCCTATAAATACTGTCATTTCTAAAATAGGTGACCTCCAAAACACTGTAGCTGCAAAGCCTCAGATTACCCCCTCCCCACACAGCCCAAACTAACCAGCCTGTAACAGATAAATGATAGAAATTCAACTTGTTTTCAAGCTCTCTGTGATCAACGCATGTTCTGGCTACGGGAATTCCATTGAGCTGTAACACGAGTGTGAAATGTTTCGGACTCTGCCCACTTAAATTGGGGAACCACCGGCCTCAAAATGTTCACTCCTCCCAAACTCTGTGCCAAGAGAGAAGAGAAGAGGAAAACATTTCAAAACTAATAAATCGATTGCGAAGGATTTTGGGACATTGTGTGGAATTCGTTTTTGTATCGTAGCCTGTGTTGTTGAACCCAGTTTGCAGGTCGCCCAGTCCCATACATTACTCTTGGTGAATCAGCTGTTGATTTGTTGTTTTTTCTTCCTCTCTCACTGGTTGAGGGATGTATGTTTGCCAGGACACTAGGAGAATTCCACCATCTGCTTAAAATAGTCCCGCGGGCTCCTTCTGAACTGGTCAGAGAGATATTTGTTTAACATCTCCTGTGAAGCAGGGCCAGCACCCACCCTCCCCTCCCCCACCACCCCCACCCCGGCCACCGACTACACCGTGCTCCCTCTGCACTGCGCTGGGACCGTCTGCCTGGATTACAGACTCAAATCCTGGAGCTGGGGCTTGAACCCAAGGCTTTCAGACGCTAAGGGACTGTGGGGCTACTGTCACCAGTGGCGGAATGATCAGCACGTGACTGTCAATGTTACTTTACAGCCAGCCTGTTAACGGGATGGGATGTCCTTAGCAGTGAGCAACCTCCAAGCAGACATCCCAGATCAGCTCAACAAATTGAGTAATTTCCCTTTTCCATACGCCTCGCACCCATTTTTGCCAGTTCTACATCCCGTACAGTTCCACCTTCTCCAGAGGTACTCTTGGTTTCACAGGCGCAAGTCAACAGACTTTTGAGTCTGTCAGCAAGCAATTCAACTGCAAAGGGTAATGATCAAGAACGGGAGCCTTGACTGATTCTCCCCGCCCCTTGGTGACTCGGAACTGGGGCTAACTGTGGCACCCCTATTTTCCCAGATGAGTCCAGTTACCCTAGCAGAGATTGAAGATAGAAATGGGAGCCTTCCAGGTCCGTGTGCAACAGTAGAAAGTAGATAGAGCAAAAATTTTCCCGTTGGTGGAAGGGTCAAGAACCAGAGGGCACCGATTTAAAGTGACTGGCAAAATAATCAAAACACAAGAAAAACTTTTTTTTTAATCGAGCGAGTGTTCAGGATCTGGAATGCACTACCTGAGAGTGTGGTGGAGGCAGATTCAATCGTGGCTTTCAAAAGGGAACTGGATAAGCATCTGATGATGAGAAAGCATTTGCAGGGCTCCAGGGAAAGGACGGGGGAGCTGGACTAGCTAAATTGCTCTTGCAGAGAACTGGTGTGGACCAAATGGGCCAAATGGCCATCATCTGTGCTGTAGCCATTCTATGATTCCAGATACTGAGCATAGCAACCAGATAGGCTAGACCTCGGCACCCACATTACAACCTTGGTCCAAACATGGACAAAGGTGCTGAATTCGAGAGGTGAGGTGAGAGTGACTGCCCTTGACATCAAGGCTGCACTTGTCTGAATATGACATCAGTGAGCTCGAACAAAACTGGAGTCAATGGGGGAAAACTCTCCTTGCTTGGAGCCATACCTAGCACAAAGAAAGATGGTTGTGGTTAGTGGAGGCCAATTATCTCAGTCCTAGGGCATCACTGCAGGAGTTCCTCAGGGCAGTATCCTAGGCCCAACTATCTTCAGCTGCTTCATCAATGACCTTCCCTCCATTATAAGGTCAGAAGTGGGGATGTTTGCTGATTGTACAATGTTCAGCACCATTCGTGACTGCTCAGATACTGAAACAGTTCTTGTCCATGTGCAGCAAAACCTGGATAACCTTCAGGCTTGGGCTAATAAGTGGTAAGTAACATTTGCACCACACTAGTGCCAGGCAATGACCATCTCCAACAGGAGAGAATCTAACCATCTCCCCTTGACATTCGACGGCAGTACAATCACTGAATCCCCCACTATCAACATCCTGGGGGTTACCATTGACCAGAAACTGAACTGGAGTAGCCATATAAATACTGTGGCTACAAGAACAGGTCAGAGGCTGGGAATTCTGTGGCGATGGCGAGTAACTCACCTCCTGAGTCCCCAAAGCCTGTCCACCGTCTACAAGGCACAAGTCAGGAGTGTGATGGAATACTCTCCACTTGCCTGGATGGGTGCAGCTCCAACAACACTCAAGAAGCTCGACACCATCCAGGACAAAGCAGCCCGCTTGATTGGCACCCCATCTACTAACATTTACTCGCTCCACCACCGACTCACAGTGGCAGCAGTGTGTACCATCTACAAGATGCACTGCAGCAACGCACCAAGGCTCCTTTGACAGCACCTTCCAAACCTGCGACCTCTACCACCGAGAAGGACAAGGACAGCAGACGTATGGGAACACCATTACCTGCAAGTTCCCCTCCAAGTCACACACCATCCTGACTTGGAACTATATCAGCCGTTCCTTCACTGTTGCTGGGTCAACATCCTGGAACTCCCTTCCTAACAGCGCTGTTGGTGTACCTACCCCACATGGACTGCAGTGGTTCAAGAAGGCAGCTCATCACCACCTTCTCAAGGGCAATTAGGGATGGGCAACAAATGCTGGCCTGGCCGCATCCCATGAAAGAATTAAAAAAAGCTCAGCATTGTCCCCCATTTCACAGGAGCTTGTAAACAGTGTCCACCAGGAACTCCAGTCCGACCTTGGCCCAAGCTATTTGGCCAGTCTTTCTCTTCCAGACCTTGCGATAATCTTGCACTTGTTTTTCCAAAGTACCATTTACCCACTCGGCCATTGGAGGCAGTCCCTCCTTGCATTGCGAATCCTATATTCGTTCATTTGATTTGTATCCTTTTGCTTTCCTGATCCCTTGTGTGTGTGTTCTCATCCTCTCTGGTTCTTTTCTTCCATTTGCTTTCCCTACGCTATAAGCCCCCCCGCTCCACCACCCTGAGACTGGGGGAAACTCTTTGAGGGTGGGGGGTTCTGCCCAAGCCTCTTCCCACCTCTACCCCCACCTCCCTCCCCGCCAAACAACCTCTCCCTCCACAACAGGAGCTGATGAGCGCAACTCCACATTTTACTGCCGCTTGGTTGTGGGTAGGGAAAGCGTGGCCGTGGGATTCAGCTCAGGCTGAGGGTGGCTTTTGATTCCAGCCTGGTGATCAATGTAATAAAACCATCAAGCACTGGATTTACTCAGCAGGTCTGGCAGCATCTGTAGAGAGAGAGAGAGAGAGAAGCAGAGTTCACATTTCAGGTGGTGATCAATGTTACTGGGTAGCTCCAGGAACGTAGGGGAGCATTAATCCTGTTTGTGATCTTGTCTTGCTACTCGCTGTTGGACTGCCAGCTCTTGTGTGTGTATATTGGTAGCCTTGCTGTGTACTGACTCTGTTACCTTTTCCCCCCTCCGCGCCCCCCCCGCACCCCCTTGTGTTTTAGGCAATTGGAAATCGGAACCTGATGGATCGGATGAAGAAAATCAAGCGTCAGCTATCCATGACACTGCGGGGCAGTCAGGCGTCCGAGAAATCCCTGACTGACCTGTCAGAGCAGATAAATATTGAGGAAAACAATGTCAGCGACAATGGTAAGTTTTTGTTTGTTCACGCAGGGGACGGAGTGAGCGTTGCACAGGGTGGAATAACAGGGTCCATGTTCCATGTTCCATGTTTGTGTACTGGGGTGTAATGTCCAGGCTTACTGTTAACGGCTCAAAATCAGGTGAGTGGCTACATTATCTCTCACTCTCACTCCCTCCCTCTCCCGAAGCAGTGCAGTCACCTGCTCATAACTTCTTGCTTTTCTGCATGCAGTCTCATCTCATTCCCGACCAAGCTGTCTCCAGTTCCTGCTTTTGCGCACCTCTTCCCTCCCCCACCCCCCCTGGACTCTATTCTCTTCTGTATATCTCTCTCTCTGCCTCTCTCCCCCTCCCCCCCCCTCCCCTCTCACCCCCCCTCCCTCTCCTCCCCTCACCCCCCTCCCCTCCTCCCCTCACCCCCCTCCCTCTCCTCCCCTCACCCCCCTCCCTCACCTCCCCACACCCCCCTCCCTCTCCTCCCCCTCACCCCCCCCCTCTCCTCCCCTCACCCCCACCCTCACCTCCCCACACCCCCCCCCTCTCCCCCTCACCCCCCCTCCCTCTCCACCCCTCACCCCCCCCTCCCTCTCCTCCCCTCACCCCCCCCTCCCTCTCCTCCCCTCACCCCCCCTCCCTCTCCTCCCCTCACCCCCCCTCCCTCCTCCCCTCACCCCCCACCCTCTCCTCCCCTCACCCCCCTCCCTCTCCTCCCCTCACCCCCCTCCCTCTCCTCCCCTCACCCCCCTCCCTCTCCTCCCCTCACCCCCCTCCCTCTCCTCCCCTCACCCCCCTCCCTCTCCTCCCCTCACCCCCCTCCCTCTCCTCCCCTCACCCCCCTCCCTCTCCTCCCCTCACCCCCCTCCCTCTCCTCCCCTCACCCCCCTCCCTCTCCTCCCCTCACCCCCCTCCCTCTCCTCCCCTCACCCCCCTCCCTCTCCTCCCCTCACCCCCCTCCCTCTCCTCCCCTCACCCCCCTCCCTCTCCTCCCCTCACCCCCCTCCCTCTCCTCCCCTCACCCCCCTCCCTCTCCTCCCCTCACCCCCCTCCCTCTCCTCCCCTCACCCCCCTCCCTCTCCTCCCCTCACCCCCCTCCCTCTCCTCCCCTCACCCCCCTCCCTCTCCTCCCCTCACCCCCCTCCCTCTCCTCCCCTCACCCCCCTCCCTCTCCTCCCCTCACCCCCCTCACCCCCCTCCCTCCCCTCCCCCCCTCCCTCCCCTCCCCTCACCCCCCTCTTCTCCCCTCCCTCTCTTCCCCCCCCCTCTCTTCCCCCCCACCTCCCTCTCTTCCCCCCCCCTCCCTCTCCTCCCCTCACCCCCCTCCCTCCCCTCCCCTCACCCCCCTCCCTCCCCTCCCCTCACCCCCCTCCCTCCCTTCTCCCCTCACCCCCCTCTTCTCCCCTCACCCCCCTCTTCCCCCCCCTCCCTCTTCCCCCCCCCTCCCTCTTCCCCCCCCCTCCCTCTTCCCCCCCCCTCCCTCTCTTCCCCCCCCCTCCCTCTCTTCCCCCCCCCTCCCTCTCTTCCCCCCCCCTCCCTCTCTTCCCCCCCCTCCCTCTCTTCTCCCCCCTCCCTCTCTTCTCCCCCCTCCCTCTCTTCTCCCCCCCCTCCCTCTCTTCTCCCCCCCCTCCCTCTCTTCTCCCCCCCCTCCCTCTCTTCTCCCCCCCCTCCCTCTCTTCTCCCCCCCCTCCCTCTCTTCTCCCCCCCCTCCCTCTCTTCTCCCCCCCCTCCCTCTCTTCTCCCCCCCCTCCCTCTCTTCTCCCCCCCTCCCTCTCTTCTCCCCCCCCCTCTTCTCCCCCCCCTCTCCCTCTCTTCTCCCCCCCCCTCCCTCTCTTCTCCCCCCTCCCTCTCTTCTCCCCCCCCCCTCTCTTCTCCCCCCCCCCCTCTCCCTCTCTTCTCCCCCCCCCTCTCCCTCTCTTCTCCCCCCCCCCCCTCCCTCTCTTCTCCCCCCCCCTCTCCCTCTCTTCTCCCCCCCCCTCTCCCTCTCTTCTCCCCCCCCCTCTCCCTCTCTTCTCCCCCCCCCTCTCCCTCTCTTCTCCCCCCCCCTCTCCCTCCCTCTTTCCCCTCCCCTCCCTCCTTGTCTCACTTTTACTGATTTCGCAAACACCTTTGCAGTATGATGCATTTCCTTTCATTGTCTTTCTTTTCCCTTTCTGTGAATGCTGCAAAGAATATTCTAACACACCCTCCCTCCCCAGCTCCTATTACCTGATGGGGTTTAGATTAGATCCTGTCCCTCAGGATAACTGGGTGGGGTGGAGGGGGGGTTCCATGGGTGTGGAGTGCACTTGCGTCTTGGCCAAGTGTGATCCTCCTCCCCATTTGACTGTGAAGGGCATCACAGCCAACTCCATAATTGTCCACATCGCATGTGCACATCCACCTATCAGCAGGGTTACTGGACAGCTAGGGGTCCTGCTCCAGATTACTGTCCAGTGACCCCTGGGTTAGAAAGAGAGAGAGGGGATGGGGGAGCCCAGCACATCAGTGCGAAAGATAAGGCTGAAGCATTTGCAACAAACTTCAGCCAGAAGTGCCGTGTTGATGATCCATCTCGGCCTCCTCCTGAAGTCCCCAGCATCACAGATGTCAGACTTCAGTCAATTCGATTCGCTCCGCGTGATATCGAGAAACGACTGAAGGCATCTGATACTGCAAAGGCCTTGGGCCCTGACCATATTCTGGCAATGGTACTGAAGACCTGTGCTCCAGAATTAGCCATGTCCCTAGCCAAGCTGTTCCAGTGAAGCTGCAGCATTGGCATCTACCCGGCAATATGGAAAATTGCCCAGGTATATCCTGTGCACAAAATGCAGGACAAGCCCAACCCAGTCAGTTACCACCCCATCAGTCTACTCTCCATCATCAGTAAAGTGATGGAAGGTGTCATCAACAGTGCCATCAAGCGACACTTGCTTAGCAATAACCTGCTCAGTGACGCTCAGTTTGGATTCTGCCAGGGCCACTCAGCTCTTGACCTCATTACAGCCTTGGTTCAAACATGGGCAATGGAGCTGAACTCAAGAGGTGAGAGTGACTGCCCTTGACATCAAGGCAGCATTTGACTGAGTGCGGCATCAAGGAGCCCGAGCAAAACTGAAATCAATGGGAGTCGGGGAAAACTCTCCGGTGGTTGGAGTCATACCTCCTGCAAAGGAAGATGGTTGTGGTTGTTGGAGGTCAGTCATCTGAGCTCCAGGACATCACTGCAGGAGTTCCTCAGGGTAGTGTCCTCGGCCCGACCATCTTCAGCTGCTTCATCAATGACCTTCCTTCAATCATAAGGTCAGAAGTGGGGATTTTCGCTGATGATTGCACAATGTTCAGCACCATTCGTGACTCCTCAGATACTGAAGCAGTCCGTGTAGAAATGCAGCAAGACCTGGACAATATCCAGGCTTGGGCTGATATGTGGCAAGTAACATTCGCGCCACACAAGTGCCAGGCAATGACCATCTCCAACAAGAGAGAATCTAACCATCTCCCCATGACATTCAATGGCATTACCACTGCTGAATCCCCCACTATCAACATCCTAGGGGCTACCATTGACCAGAAACTGAACTGGAGTAGCCATATAAATACCGTGGCTACAAGAGCAGGTCAGAGGCTGGGAATTCTGCGGCGAGTAACTCACCTCCTGACTCCCCAAAGCCTGTCCACCATCTACAAGGCACAAGTCAGGAGTATGATGGAATACTCTCCACTTGCCTGGATGGGTGCAGCTCCAACAACACTCAAGAAGCTCGACATCATCCAGGACAAAGCAGCCCGCTTGATTGGCACCCCATCCGCAAACATTCACTCCCTCCACCACCGACGCACAGTGGCAGCAGTGTGTGCCATCAACAAGATGCACTGCAGCGACGCACCAAGGCTCCTTAGACAGCACTTTCCAAACCTGTGACCTCTACCAACTAGAAGGACAAGGACAGCAAATGTATAGGAACATCATCACCTGCAAGTTCCCCTCCAAGTCACACACCATCCTGACTTGGAACTATATCGCCGTTCCTTCACTGTGTCGCTGGGTCAAAATCCTGGAACTCCCTTCCTAACAGCACTGTGGGTGTACCTGCCCAACACGGACTGCAGCGTTTCAAGAAGGCAGCTCACCACCACCTTCTTGAGGGCAATTAGGGATGGGTAATAAATGCTGGCCTAGCCAGTGACGCCCACAACCCATGAATGAATTAAAAAAAAAGCCTGGGTTCCTGCTCCTGATCACTGTCCAGTGACCCCCTGGGTTATAGCACTAGTTATACAGCACAGAAACAAGCCCTTTGGCCCATCGTGTCTGTGCCGGCCATCAAGCACCAATCTATTCTAATCCCATTTTCCAGCACTTGGCCCGTAGCCTTGTATGCTATGGCGTTTCAAGTGCTCATCTAAATACTTATTAAATGTTGAGGCTTCCTGCCTCGACCACCCCTTCAGGCAATGTGTTCCAGATTCCAACCACCCTCTGGATGAAAAAACTGTCCTCAAATCCCCTCTAAACCTCCTGCCCCTTACTTTAAATCTATGCCCCCGGTTATTGACACCTTCGCTAAGGGAAAAGTTGTCTTCCTATCTATCCAATCTATGCCCCTCATAATTTTGTATACCTCAATCAGGTCCCCCCTCAGCCATCTTTGCTCTAAGGAAAACAACCCTAGCCTATCCAGTCTCTCTTCATTGCTGAAATGCTCCAGCCCAGGCAACATCCTGTTCAATCTCCTCTGCACCCTCTCCAGTGCAATCACATCCTTCCTATCGTGTGGTGCCCAGAACTGTACACAGTAATCCAGCTGTGGCCTAACTAGCGTTTTATACAGCTCCATCCTAACCTTCCTGCTCTTATATTCTATGCCTCGGCTAATAAAGGCAAGTATCCCATATGCCTACCTAACCACCTTATCTACCTGTGCTACTGCCTTCAGTGATCTATGGACAAGTACACCAAGGTCCCTCTGTACTTCCTAGGGTCCTACCAACCATTGTTTATTCCCTTGCCTTGTTAGTCCTCCCAAAATGCATCACCTCACACTTCTCAGGATTAAATTCCATTTACCACAGCTCCACCCATCTTACCAGGCCATCTATATCGTCCTGTAATCTAACGCTTTCCTCCTCACTATTTACGACACCACCAATTTTCGTGTCATCTGCGAGCTTTCTGATCATACCTCCTATATTCACGTCTAAATCATTAATGTACACTACAAACAGCAAGGGTCCCAGCACCGATCCCTGTGGTTCACCACTGGTCACAGGCTTCCACCCGTAAAAACAACCCTCAACCATCACCCTCTGCTTCCTGCCACTAAGCCAATTTTGGATCCGATTTGCCAAATTGCTCTGGATCCCATGGGCTCTTACCTCCTTAACCAATCTCACATGCGGGGCCTTATCAAAAGCCTTACTGAAGTCCATGCAGACTACTCTCTGACTATCCTTGATTAATCCCTACCTCTCCAAGTGGAAATTAATCCTGTCCCTCAGAATTTTTTCCAATAGTTTCCCTACCACTGATGTTAGACTCACCGGCCTGTAATTACCTGCTTTATCCCTGCTTGAATGATGGTACCACATTCGCTGTCCTCCAGTCTTCTGGTACCTCTCCTGTGGCCAGAGAGGATTTGAAAATTTGTGTCCGAGCTCCTGCTATCTTCTCCCTTTCCTCATATAACAGCCTGGGAAACGTCTCATCTGGGCCTGGGGATTTATCCACTTTTAAGCCCGTTAAAACAGCTAATACTTACTCCCTTTCAATGCTAATTTGTTCGAGTATATCACAATCCACCTCCCTGATCTCTGCACCTATGTCATGGAGTCATAGAGTCGTACAGCATAGAAACAGGTCCTTCGGCCCACCAGGTCCATGCCGACCATAATGCCTATCTATGCTAATCCCACCTACCTGCATTAATTCCATATCCCTCTATGCCTTGCTCATTCAAGTATCTGTCCAGATGCCTCTTAAATGTTGCTACTGTTCCTGCCTCCACCACCTCCTCTGGCAGCTCATTCCAGATACCCACTATTCTTTGTGTGAAAAATTTACCCCTTTTGGTCCCCTTTAAACCTCTTCCCTCTCACCTTAAATCTATGCCCTCTAGTTTTAGTCACCCCTACCATGGGAAACAGACTCTGGCAATCTGCCCTATCTATGCCTCTCATAATTTTATATACCTCTATCATGTCCCCTCTCAGCCTCCTTCGCTCCAGGGAAAACAGACCCAGCCTATCCAATCTCTCTGTATAACACAAGCCCTCCAAACCAGGCAACATCCCTGTGAATCCTTTCTGCACCCTCTCTAGCTTAATCACATCTTTCCTGTAGTGCGGCGACCAGAACTGCACACAGTACTCCAAATGCGGCCTAACCAACGTTATGTACACTGTAACATGACGTCCCAACTCCTGTACTCAATGCCTTGGCCGATGAAGGCAAGCATGCCTTCTTCACCACCCTGTCTACCTGTGTTGCCACTTTCAGGGAACTATGTACTTGCACCCCAAGGTGTCTCTGCTCAACAACACTCCCCAGGGCCCTGCCCTTCACTGTATATGTCCTGCCCTGGTTTAACTTCCCAAAATGCATCACTTCACACTTGTCTGCGTTAAATTCCATTTGCCAATCCGTTGCCCACTTTCCCAGTTGATCTATATCCTGTTGTAACCTGAGACATCCTTCTTCACTGTCCACTCTACCACCAATTTTGGTCTCATCTGCAAACTTATTAATCATGCACCCTACATTCACATCCAAATCATTAATATATATGACAAACAACAGAGGGCCCAGCACCGATCCCTGTGGCACACCACTGGTCACCGGCCTCCAATCTGGAAAAACAACCCTCCACGACCACCATTTGCCTCCTATCACCAAGCCAATTTTGTATTCAATTGGCTAGCTCACCCTGGATCCCATGTGTTTGAACCTTCTGGACCAGCCTACCATGCGGGACCTTGTCAAAAGCCTTGCTTATCTCCATGTAGACAATGCCCCCGCCCTGCCCTTGTCAGTCCTCTTGGTCACCTCAAAAAACTCAATCAAATTTGTGAGACATGATTTCCCACGCACAACGCCATGCTGACTATCCCTAATCAGACCTTGCCTTTATAAATGCATATAAATCCTGTCTCTCAGAATCCCTTCCAATAACTTTCCCACCACTGATGTAAAGCTCACCGGCCTGTAGTTCCCTGGCTTAGCCCTGCAGCCCTTCTTAAATAAAGGCACAACATTAGCCATCCTCCTGTCTTCCGGTACCTCACCCATGGCTAACGATGATACAAAAATCTCTGCCAGGGCCCCAGCAATCTCCTCCCTTGCTTCCCATAGGATCCTAGGATACACCTGGTCAGGCCCTGGGGATTTATCCACCTTAATGCACTTCAAAACCTCCAACACCACCTCCTTTGTAATGTTGACATGCTCCAGGATATTGCTGTTCCCTCCCTTGAACTCACTAGCTTCCATGACCACCTCCACGGTAAATACAGACGAGAAGTATATTGTCCTTCTCCATAGTGAACAGAGATGAAAAGTAATCATTTGAAACCTCACCTACGTCCTCTGGCTCCACAGTTAGAGAGAGAGGGGAAATCAGCCAGGGTCCCTGCTCCTGATCACTGTCCAGTAATCCCTCCTGGAAAATGTGTGTGGGTGTCTGGCGTGGACAGGATTGGCCTTGACAGCGATGCCGCTGGTCGTCAAATATCCTACCAACACTAAAATAAAAGCAAAATACTGCAGATGCTGGAAATCTGAAATAAAAACAATAAGTGATGGAAAAACTCAGCTGGTCTGGCAGCATCTGTGGAGAGAGAAGCAGAGTTAACGTTTCAGGTCAGTGACCCTTCTTCAGAACTGGGAGTGGCTCTAGGTCTGATGAAGGGTCGCTGACCTGAAACATTAATTCTGCTTCTCTCTCCACAGATGCTGCCGACCTGCTGAGTATTTCCAGCACTTTCTGTTTATATATCCTACGAACACTCCCTGTTGGAGCTGATGCTTGAAGACTGGCACACTGGGGAGGGTGACCAGTGCCCAAGGAACACGTGTATAAAAGAGAGGGGTATGAGAATGGCAGCAGCTCCCCCAATGGGAGTCTGTGCCAGAGAGAAGCGCAGGCAGAGCTGCTACAGCCTCTGCCAGTGTGGGCCGCAGGTTAGCTCCTGAGACTGCTGGACCTGTCATACATGATGCCTTGTTACCTTCAGGTCGAACAACACAATCTGGTTTTTTACCCTTTCACTTCCGTCATGCTGCCTCCACCTCACAGCTGCGTCCTGCGAGATCGATACAGAATGGTAAGCGACCGATGTTCTTTGATTTAACTTGGCGTATTTTTGTTGTTGTTTTCGGTGGGGGTGTGGGGGTTAGTGTGTGGGGGACGGGATATAACAAAACCGCACTGGCAGTTACCCAATGCTGGAAGCCGTTCTCTGGTCCCCAGGCTCCCCTCCCCACCTCCACCCCCCACCCCCAGCGAGAACGGATTCCAGCTGCTGGCTAATTAACTCCTCGGGGTGTGTGTGTGTGTATATGTATAAGAGTGGGTTTCAGCAGAGGTTAGAATGGACCCTCGTTTGTGAGGGTGAGGAGAAAGGGGATCTTGCGCTAGCTTATTGCACAGCAATATCATGAGCTCTCTCTGCCCCACAGACAGCAACTCGCAACACTCCCACATCTCTCTCTCTCTCTCTCGCTTCCAATCTCCGAGGCTTACAGTGTCCTGGTCTTTATTAATAGGAGAATAGAGTACCAAAGCAGGCAAGTTATGCCAGACCTTTATATACCACTAGTTATCCCCCAGCTAGAGTTTTGGGGCCAATACTGATCGAAGGTAATCGGCAAAGGAAACAGATGACGTGAGGGAAGTTAATTTTGCACCGTGACTCATTACAATCCCAAACGCGCTGCAGATTCAGCCGTAACTTTTCAAAGGGAATTGAATCAAGTTGCAGACCTGTGGGGGAAGAGTGGGGGGTGGAAGGCGTGGGACTAATTAGATCGTTCTTTTGTAGAGCTAGCACAGGCACAATGGGCCGAACGATCATCTCCTCCTGTGCTGTATCATTCTGTGATTCCATAAACAGCTGTTTCTGACCCTGCTAGGTGGATTATTGCAGGCATTCCCGTCCTCTGTGAGGGAGCTCCTCTAGTATTCCATGACTCCACTCCATTTAGACTCTCATCGCTTACAGATGAATTTCCTTTCCCTCGCCACATTTGCCTAATCCATCCCTTCACATTTTTTTGACACAGTGGAGACCACCTACCCGCCCCCGGCTCTGTGCCCTGTCCCCCTACTCCCCATTCAAGGATCATTTAACAAAATATGGACGACAGGGTACTCCACAAAAACCTAAATTAGAAAATTGCTCACTGTACTTAACTCACTCCCTCTGTCTCCCCTTCTCTTGTCTGGAGCGCGTGCACGCGCTCGCCTGCTTGAGCCATCTTTATCTCCCCCCCCCCCCCCCCACCCACCTGTGCCCTACCCCCGCCCTCACCCTGCTGTGGCCGCGGACTCGCGCTCTCTCTCTCTCTCCCCTCCCGAACCTGTTCTAATCTTGATGTAAAACCCTGTTGGCACTCCACCTTGTGGACAGCTAAGCCGTGGCAGGGTTTTGGGGGGATGGTCTGCGATGACAATTGAGCTGAGTTGAGCTGTTGTGTTAGTGGTGTGGAGCGCCTGTCTCCAGGAGGCAATGGGTTTGCTGAGTGGTGCTGGGGATGGAGGTGCCAAGGTTACTGCTCTGTCTGAGCTGTGCTGTCCTTGTTTTGTGCTGACGCTGTTCTGTTTCAGTAAATGCCTGCTGCATGCCTTTGATGGTTTTTAATTGGTGCTATACATCCTTCTTAAACCTGCAATGTATATTTTCATTCTACTTGGATTTTAATTTCTTCCCTGTTTATTCTTTTTTTCTTCCCCTTCGCCTATCTGTTTGTTTGGTGGATAATCCCTCCCGCCCTCTTCTCCTTACCCCTCTCTGCCTCGTGTTCTTGTTCACTTCTTTCTTGCTTCCCCACCCCCCCCCCTCCCCGACCGCTCGCTTCCCCCCCCTCCCCGACCGCTCGCTTCCCCCCCCTCCCCGACCGCTCGCTTCCCCCCCTCCCCCACCGCTCGCTTCCCCCCCTCCCCCACCGCTCGCTTTCTCCCCCCTCCCCCACCGCTCGCTTTCTCCCCCCTCCCCCACCGCTCGCTTTCTCCCCCCTCCCCCACCGCTCGCTTTCTCCCCCCTCCCCCACCGCTCGCTTTCTCCCCCCTCCCCCACCGCTCGCTTTCTACCCCCCTCCCCCACCGCTCGCTTTCTCCCCCCTCCCCCACCGCTCGCTTTCTCCCCCCTCCCCCACCGCTCGCTTTCTCCCCCCTCCCCCACCGCTCGCTTTCTCCCCCCTCCCCCACCGCTCGCTTTCTCCCCCCTCCCCCACCGCTCGCTTTCTCCCCCCTCCCCCACCGCTCGCTTTCTCCCCCCTCCCCCACCGCTCGCTTCCCCCCCCTCCCCCACCGCTCGCTTTCCCCCCCTCCCCCACCGCTCGCTTTCCCCCCCCTCCCCCACCGCTCGCTTTCCCCCCCCTCCCCCACCGCTCGCTTTCCCCCCCCTCCCCCACCGCTCGCTTTCCCCCCCCTCCCCCACCGCTCGCTTTCCCCCCCCTCCCCCACCGCTCGCTTTCCCCCCCCTCCCCCACCGCTCGCTTTCCCCCCCCTCCCCCACCGCTCGCTTTCCCCCCCCTCCCCCACCGCTCGCTTTCCCCCCCCTCCCCCACCGCTCGCTTTCCCCCCCCTCCCCCACCGCTCGCTTTCCCCCCCCTCCCCCACCGCTCGCTTTCCCCCCCCTCCCCCACCGCTCGCTTTCCCCCCCCTCCCCCACCGCTCGCTTTCCCCCCCCTCCCCCACCGCTCGCTTTCCCCCCCCTCCCCCACCGCTCGCTTTCCCCCCCCTCCCCCACCGCTCGCTTTCCCCCCCCTCCCCCACCGCTCGCTTTCCCCCCCCTCCCCCACCGCTCGCTTTCCCCCCCCTCCCCCACCGCTCGCTTTCCCCCCCCTCCCCCACCGCTCGCTTTCCCCCCCCTCCCCCACCGCTCGCTTTCCCCCCCCTCCCCCACCGCTCGCTTTCCCCCCCCTCCCCCACCGCTCGCTTTCCCCCCCCTCCCCCACCGCTCGCTTTCCCCCCCCTCCCCCACCGCTCGCTTTCCCCCCCCTCCCCCACCGCTCGCTTTCCCCCCCCCTCCCCCACCGCTCGCTTTCCCCCCCCTCCCCCACCGCTCGCTTTCCCCCCCCTCCCCCACCGCTCGCTTTCCCCCCCCTCCCCCACCGCTCGCTTTCCCCCCCCTCCCCCACCGCTCGCTTCCCCCCCCTCCCCCACCGCTCGCTTCCCCCCCTCCCCCACCGCTCGCTTCCCCCCCTCCCCCACCGCTCGCTTCCCCCCCTCCCCCACCGCTCGCTTCCCCCCCTCCCCCACCGCTCGCTTCCCCCCCTCCCCCACCGCTCGCTTCCCCCCCTCCCCCACCGCTCGCTTCCCCCCCTCCCCCACCGCTCGCTTCCCCCCTCCCCCACCGCTCGCTTCCCCCCTCCCCCACCGCTCGCTTTCTCCCCCCTCCCCCACCGCTCGCTTTCTCCCCCCTCCCCCACCGCTCGCTTTCTCCCCCCTCCCCCACCGCTCGCTTTCTCCCTCCTCCCCCACCGCTCGCTTTCTCCCTCCTCCCCCACCGCTCGCTTTCTCCCTCCTCCCCCACCGCTCGCTTTCTCCCCCCTCCCCCACCTCTCGCTTTCTCCCCCCTCCCCCACCTCTCGCTTTCTCCCCCCTCCCCCACCGCTCGCTTTCTCCCCCCTCCCCCACCGCTCGCTTTCTCCCCCCTCCCCCACCGCTCGCTTTCTCCCCCCTCCCCCACCGCTCGCTTTCTCCCCCCTCCCCCACCGCTCGCTTTCTCCCCCCTCCCCCACCGCTCGCTTTCTCCCCCCTCCCCCACCGCTCGCTTTCTCCCCCCTCCCCCACCGCTCGCTTTCTCCCCCCTCCCCCACCGCTCGCTTTCTCCCCCCTCCCCCACCGCTCGCTTTCTCCCCCCTCCCCCACCGCTCGCTTTCTCCCCCCTCCCCCACCGCTCGCTTTCTCCCCCCTCCCCCACCGCTCGCTTTCTCCCCCCTCCCCCACCGCTCGCTTTCTCCCCCCTCCCCCACCGCTCGCTTTCTCCCCCCTCCCCCACCGCTCGCTTTCTCCCCCCTCCCCCACCGCTCGCTTTCTCCCCCCTCCCCCACCGCTCGCTTTCTCCCCCCTCCCCCACCGCTCGCTTTCTCCCCCCTCCCCCACCGCTCGCTTTCTCCCCCCTCCCCCACCGCTCGCTTTCTCCCCCCTCCCCCACCGCTCGCTTTCTCCCCCCTCCCCCACCGCTCGCTTTCTCCCCCCTCCCCCACCGCTCGCTTTCTCCCCCCTCCCCCACCGCTCGCTTTCTCCCCCCTCCCCCACCGCTCGCTTTCTCCCCCCTCCCCCACCGCTCGCTTTCTCCCCCCTCCCCCACCGCTCGCTTTCTCCCCCCTCCCCCACCGCTCGCTTTCTCCCCCCTCCCCCACCGCTCGCTTTCTCCCCCCTCCCCCACCGCTCGCTTTCTCCCCCCTCCCCCACCGCTCGCTTTCTCCCCCCTCCCCCACCGCTCGCTTTCTCCCCCCTCCCCCACCGCTCGCTTTCTCCCCCCTCCCCCACCGCTCGCTTTCTCCCCCCTCCCCCACCGCTCGCTTTCTCCCCCCTCCCCCACCGCTCGCTTTCTCCCCCCTCCCCCACCGCTCGCTTTCTCCCCCCTCCCCCACCGCTCGCTTTCTCCCCCCTCCCCCACCGCTCGCTTTCTCCCCCCTCCCCCACCGCTCGCTTTCTCCCCCCTCCCCCACCGCTCGCTTTCTCCCCCCTCCCCCACCGCTCGCTTTCTCCCCCCTCCCCCACCGCTCGCTTTCTCCCCCCTCCCCCACCGCTCGCTTTCTCCCTTCTCCCCCACCGCTCGCTTTCTCCCCCCTCCCCCACCGCTCGCTTTCTCCCCCCTCCCCCACCGCTCGCTTTCCCCCCCTCCCCCACCGCTCGCTTTCCCCCCCTCCCCCACCGCTCGCTTCCCCCCCCTCCCCCACCGCTCGCTTCCCCCCCCTCCCCCACCGCTCGCTTCCCCCCCCCTCCCCCACCGCTCGCTTCCCCCCCCCTCCCCCACCGCTCGCTTTCCCCCCCCGTCCCCCCCACCGCTCGCTTTCCCCCGTCCCCCCCACCGCTCGCTCTTCCCCCGTCCCCTCCACCGCTCGCTCTTCCCCCCCCCCGTCCCCCCACCGCTCGCTCTTCCCCCCCTCCCCCACCGCTCGCTCTTCCCCCCCTCCCCCACCGCTCGCTCTTCCCCCCCCCTCCCCCACCGCTCGCTTCCCCCCCCCTCCCCCACCGCTCGCTTCCCCCCCCTCCCCCACCGCTCGCTTCCCCCCCCCTCCCCCACCGCTCGCTTCCCCCCCCCTCCCCCACCGCTCGCTTCCCCCCCCCTCCCCCACCGCTCGCTTCCCCCCCCCTCCCCCACCGCTCGCTTTCTCCCCCCCCCCCTCCCCCACCGCTCGCTTTCTCCCCCCCCCCCTCCCCCACCGCTCGCTTTCTCCCCCCCCCCTCCCCCACCGCTCGCTTTCGCTTCCCCCCCTCCCCCACCGCTCGCTTCCCCCCCCCTCCCCCACCGCTCGCTTCCCCCCCCCCTCCCCCACCGCTCGCTTCCCCCCCCCTCCCCCACCGCTCGCTTCCCCCCCCCTCCCCCACCGCTCGCTTCCCCCCCCTCCCCCACCGCTCGCTTCCCCCCCCCTCCCCCACCGCTCGCTTCCCCCCCCCTCCCCCACCGCTCGCTTCCCCCCCCCTCCCCCACCGCTCGCTTCCCCCCCCCCCTCCCCCACCGCTCGCTTCCCCCCCCCTCCCCCACCGCTCGCTTCCCCCCCCGTCCCCCCCACCGCTCGCTTTCCCCCCCGTCCCCCCCACCGCTCGCTTTCCCCCCCGTCCCCCCCACCGCTCGCTTTCCCCCGTCCCCCCCACCGCTCGCTCTTCCCCCGTCCCCTCCACCGCTCGCTCTTCCCCCCCCCCCCCGTCCCCCCCACCGCTCGCTTCCCCCCCCCACCGCTCGCTCTTCCCCCCCCCCTCCCCCACCGCTCGCTTCCCCCCCCCCACCGCTCGCTTTTCCCCCCCCCCTCCCCCACCGCTCGCTCTTCCCCCACCCCTCCCCCACCGCTCGCTCTTCCCCCACCCCTCCCCCACCGCTCGCTCTTCCCCCACCGCTCGCTTTCCCCCCCCTCCCCCACCGCTCGCTTTTCCCCCCCCCTCCCCCACCGCTCGCTCTTCCCCCACCCCTCCCCCACCGCTCGCTCTTCCCCCACCCCTCCCCCACCGCTCGCTCTTCCCCCACCGCTCGCTTTCCCCCCCCTCCCCCACCGCTCGCTTTCCCCCCGTCCCCCCCACCGCTCGCTCTTTCCCCCGTCCCCCCCACCGCTCGCTCTTCCCCCGTCCCCCTCACCGCTCGCTCTTCCCCCACCGCTCGCTTTCCCCCGTCCCCCCCACCGCTCGCTTTCCCCCGTCCCCCCCACCGCTCGCTCTTTCCCCCGTCCCCCCCACCGCTCGCTCTCCCCCACCGCTCGCTTCCCCCCCCCCACCGCTCGCTCTTCCCCCCCCCCCCCTCCCCCACCGCTCGCTTCCCCCCTCCCCCACCGCTCGCTCTTTCCCCCCCCTCCCCCACCGCTCGCTCTTTCCCCCCCCCCGACCGCTCGCTTTCTCCCCCCCCCCCCCACCACTCGCTCTTCCCCCCCCCCACCCCACCCCACCCCATCCATCCTGTTTAACTCCGTCCTCTGTCTATGAATTATTTAATATCTCGCTGCTTTCTCTGTCTCCTGTGCTTGGTTTCTCACCCTGTTGCTATCTTCTATCCCTTTCTGTTGCCCTGCCCTTGTGTTTTTCTTTTTAATTTGATTCCTGGACCCTCCCCCCCCCCCCCCAACCTCCCTCTTTTCCTTCGGACCTCCCTCGTGGCGTTTAAAGAGCCCATGGTGAAGAACGGGAAGCCCCCTTCGTCCCACAGCATGCACTCCTTCCTTCACCAGTACGCAGGCAGTTTCAAAAAGCCACCTTTGCGAAGGCCCCACAGTGTGGTGGGCAGGAGCCTCAGCTCGTACCTTCACAGGAACACTACTCTAGGTGACTATCTGCTCTTTAACGGAACGCCTTGGAACCTTTGTCAGCCGGGTAAAGGTCTCCGAACCCTTTCAAACACCTCTCTCCCTCTCCCCCTCTTCCCCCCTCTCTCCTTCTCTCCTTCACTACCCCTCTTCACTACCCCTCTCCTTCTCTCTCTCTCCCCCTCTCCTTCTCTCTCTCTCCCCCTCTCCTTCTCTCTCTCTCCCCCTCTCCTTCTCTCTCTCTCCCCCTCTCCTTCTCTCTCTCTCCCCCTCTCCTTCTCTCTCTCTCCCCCTCTCCTTCTCTCTCTCTCCCCCTCTCCTTCTCTCTCTCTCCCCCTCTCCTTCTCTCTCTCTCCCCCTCTCCTTCTCTCTCTCTCCCCCTCTCCTTCTCTCTCTCTCCCCCTCTCCTTCTCTCTCTCTCCCCCTCTCCTTCTCTCTCTCTCCCCCTCTCCTTCTCTCTCTCTCCCCCTCTCCTTCTCTCTCTCTCTCCCCCTCTCCTTCTCTCTCTCTCTCCCCCTCTCCTTCTCTCTCTCTCTCCCCCTCTCCTTCTCTCTCTCTCCCCCTCTCCTTCTCTCTCTCTCCCCCTCTCCTTCTCTCTCTCTCCCCCTCTCCTTCTCTCTCTCTCCCCCTCCCTCTCTGCTGTTTGAAAGGGATCTGTTTGATGAATGTAAGCAACTGATTGAGCGTGAAGTGATTTTAACATTGGTCTTGTACCACATGTTTCCGGGTCAGTGGATTATATTTAACATAAAATAAGTGCCGCTGGCTCCCAGCAGCGGAAGCGAAGCGGGCGTGCTAGTCAATGGGCTGCATTATAAACATAACTGGGGCTGGAGCAGTGGGACCAGGAGGATAACCAGGCTGCTGGGGTCTGGGAGCAGGTAACCCATTCTGTCTTCAGACTGTAGGGTGGGTTGCAGTCTGCGCTCCACCATCGGTGTGTTTGACGCTGAGCGGCTGGCTTGAGTCGAGAGCTGGGGTGGGGGTCACAGTCTCAGGGTAAGGAGTTGGTAATTACAGACTGAGATGAGGAGAAATCTCATCCCTCACAGGCTTGTGAATCTTTGGAATTCTCTACCCCATAGAGCTGTGGATGCTCAATCGTCGAGTCTGAGTTTAGTGGATTTTCAGACACTAAGAGAATCGAGGGATAATGGAGAGTGGGCAGGAAGGTGGAGTTGGGGGAGAGGGTGGTGGAGCAGGGGGCGATGGGTCGTGCGGCCTTTTCCTGCCCTTATTTCTGATAACAAGGGATCATTTGCGTTCAGACTCTTCAGGGAAGCCAATACAGACCTGCCCTAGGTTCTTCCAGGCTGTAAGAATCAGGAGCTGGATTAGATTAATCTACTGAAAACTCCCTATCAATCTGTATGTCCTGATGACACCTCCTCCTGCTGGAATGCGGTGTCGGATGTTCCTCTTGTGACAGGAGTGCGGAGTTGAGTTTGATCTCGCGCTCACTCCTTGTCCACCTGGCAGCGGTGGGGGAGCTGGATTGTGGTCAAGCGCAGGATCCCTGATGTGTTTAACGACCTGAACCCAGGGGAGCTGATGCTAACTTAAAGGGCCCCTGCTGGCTCAGATCAATCAGCGAAGCCACCACAAACCTTCCGGCTGCTCAGGTGAGGCACTGGAGGATGGACAGCACCTTCTCGACCTGCCTCCCAGCAGCGGTTCACACCTTCGGGAGGGAAGAGGGGACAGGTCGAGCTCCTGCGTCATTGGTTTGCCGGGGCGGGGGAGGCCATAAAGCAGAAAGAGAGGGTGCCTGTGGGAGAAGATTGGGGAAAATTGTTTGTTAAATCTGTTACGGAACTGGCTCGGAGCCTGGGGTAGTGTGTTGTTTGTCTCTAACCACCCCCCCCCCCAACTTTCCTCAGCTTCATGGGGAAGAGGTCCAAAGGTCAGGTTGTGGTAACAGGAGGCGAAGGATACAATCTGTAAGCTTCCTCCTTTAGTTAGCCAGACCTCCATCAGTATGTGGCATTTGGACGAATGACCTAGCAGTGTACGTGGGGGCGATGGACAGTGTGAACCGTTAAGTTCTGCTGGACCAGAGCATTGGGATGACTGCAACATCTTAACCGTCGCTAAAATGCCTGTCCCGTTACGTGTGATGTCAGCCTCTCCTGTGCTGTGTTTGAAACTGCTGAAGGGAAAGTCCTCCAGCAGGCACTCACTGTGCAATTGTCCAGCCCACTGTGGTACTGAGCCCCATGGAGCAGGAGGGAAGGGCCAAGGCACGTTCATGCTTGCGCTCTCTCCAGTCTGTTGACCTGGCCTGGAGCAGTGATTTTTATAGTTACTGCTACCAGTCCTGCAGGGAAAGAGAAGCCAGGGTGGGTCCCACTGCTGCTCACTGCCTGGTGAGTGGGTACCGGACATCGCTTGAGGACAGGCTCATACTTGATTGTTACCTCCTGGTACTGCTGAACACCCTGCCAACTCTTGCTGTGCAGGGGTCAGAGGGGAGGGGGGAGAGTCAGAGGGTGTCTGCTGTGTGTGGGTCAGAGGGGAGGGGGGGGGACGTTGGTGGTGTGTGTCTGCTGTCCCTGGAACCGGTTCAATTTAAAAGCATTAAATAGAAGACAAAGTGACAGTAAGTGCACAAAACTGTTGTGGAAGTTTAGATTAAGATTCAGTGTGTCATGATCGGCCCCCACCTGCCAAGAATGAGGCACATTCATTTTGTCATGAACATTGATTTTAAACTGTTACTGGAGTGAAGAAAGGACTTGTTAAACAGATCAGCCGTGGCTGGAAACGACATTTGCATAAAAACAGACGGTGACTGGAAGGACAAAGGACCATTCCCTGACACATTCAACCCACAATGGACCTTGATCACCAGGTATTGTGTGTAAGAGGAGCATTCCAGAGACTGCTAAGGTGATACAATCCAAGACGTGGTCAGACCCGTTAGTCACATGTTTGGCAATCTGGGTTTTTCTGAATTGTACAAACCGTTTGAACTCAAAGTCTGTTTGTCCCCGGACTGAGAAGATCTCTCTTTCTCACTCGCCTCTGAATCCACGTGAGCCCCAAGAGGGAAAAGTCTCCTACAGCGAACAAGGTTTAAGAAGAGTACTGGGTCCCAGCGGAAAGCAAGATCTACCGACAATCAAGGACTCTACAGTGAGCTCGAAGAACCGTAACAAAAACTCTTCAGATATTGCCTCAACCTTTTCCACTTTGTTTTTCTTCTCTTTTCTGTCTCTACTTGCATGTGTGTATCGCGTATGCACACTAGCGTAGGTGCGTTGTGTATCCATAGGCGTCAACTGAATTAGAGTTTAAGTTTAATAAATTTCAACTTTTCTTCTTTAAACCGAAGAAATCCTGTTTGTGCTGGTATCTTTGCCTTATAATTGGAAAGCGGTGAACAAGGATTCACCGAGAGGGAGCTTAAAACACGGTATGTTTAAAATTAAACCCTGTTACGGTAAGACCAGGTGAAGGCTGAGAGGGACCCCTAGACACCTTTCTCACCTGGTCGTAACAGGTGTTTATTGTGAGAGCGGTGTCTAACTTGGTAACTTTACTGACAGCTCAAATTAGACATTAAAGCCGAGCTGTTAGACCATCGTCACAGCTTTGAATACTCCGCTCGCTTAAACGTATGCGCTCGCTTGCTCACTTACCAAGCACACTGCAGCACCTCCTCCTCTGAGCATCTGTCACCTCTTTTACCCTCCAGAGATTGTCCATGAGGACCTGAAGATGGGTTCCGACGGGGAAAGCGACCAGGCGTCTGCTACCTCCTCTGATGAAGTTCAGTCACCAGTCCGAGTGCGGATGCGGAACAACGTCAGGAAAATCTCCACAGAGGTATGGAGGCATTGGATACAGAGTAAAGCTCCCTCTACACTATCCCCATCAAACACTCCCAGGACAGGTACGGAACGGGGTTAGATACAGAGTAAAGCTCCCTCTACACTGTCCCCCATCAAACACTCCCAGGACAGGTACAGCACGGAGGTTAGATACAGAGTAAAGCTCCCTCTACACTGTCCCCCATCAAACACTCCCAGGACAGGTACAGCACGGGGGTTAGATACAGAGTAAAGCTCCCTCTACACTGTCCCCATCAAACACTCCCAGGACAGGTACAGCACGGGGGTTAGATACAGAGTAAAGCTCCCTCTACACTGTCCCCATCAAACACTCCCCAGGACAGGTACAGTACGGGGGTTAGATACAGAGTAAAGCTCCCTCTACACTGTCCCCCATCAAACACTCCCAGGACAGGTACAGCACGGGGGTTAGATACAGAGTAAAGCTCCCTCTACACTGTCCCCCATCAAACACTCCCAGGACAGGTATAGCATGGGGGTTAGATACAGAGTAAAGCTCCCTCTACACTGTCCCCATCAAACACTCCCAGGACAGGTACAGCACGGGGGTTAGATACAGAGTAAAGCTCCCTCTACACTGTCCATCAAACACTCCCAGGACAGGTACAGCACGGGGGTTAGATACAGAGTAAAGCTCCCTCTACACTGTCCAGTTGCTGCTTTCCAATCCCGAGCAGTAGATATCCTGAATAGATGTAAATTGCAGCACCCGTCAGATTGCTGTGGTAACCCATTGCTCTGCTTTCCAGGACATCAATAAGAGGCTGTCGTTACCGGCAGACATCCGCCTCCCTGAGGGATACCTGGAGAAGTTTGCCATGAACAGTCCACCCTTCGACAAGCCTCTCAGCCGGCGGCTGCGCAGAGTTTCCCTTGTAAGTTTTGCACGCTCCTAAACTGAACATGTGACACCGAGAGCGGGGATTGCTGTAAACAGTTAAACAGTCCTCCTCCCTGATCCCTGCACACAGTCACCCCTTTCCAACTGCAGGGAGATGTGGGGCGCTGTGCTTACACTATAGGCCTTGGATAGTTTAAGTAAGGAGTAGCTGATTCCATGATAACGAGAGGATGCAGATTCATCAACCTGAACCGTTAACTCTGTTTCTCTCTCCACAGATGCTGACTGACCTGCTGAGTATTTCCAGAATTTTCTGTCATTATTTTAGATTTCTAGGCGTGTAACGGGGAAGTTGAGGGGAGGGAGAGCAAGATACTGAAGGTATGGTTGGGGGGAGAGAGAGAAAGTGTTATTTGAATGTAGGGTGAAAGGTAACACCAAGTGGTTTAATGGCACATTGAGGGTGGAGCATGTGTGGGAGAAACTGCTGGCTCTAACTCTCCCTTGCTTCCTCTCTTTCAGTCGGAGATTGGGTTCGGAAAGCTGGAGACGTATGTTAAGCTGGACAAGCTCGGGGAGGTAGGAGCTTGGCACCTGATGGTTCAGATGCTGGAGCAGCACTAACGCTAAGATCCCCAGATGTGAATTTAAGCTTCACCGGTGTTTACAAATCCTGTTAATCGGAAAAGTTACAGGAAAACCTTTTCCTTTCGCGTTAATTGTTGGTGTGAGGAAAATACCTGGCGTGTGTTTTTACTGCCTGGATAAGCCGGGAGTTGCCCCTGTGATGCCAGCCTGGCTGCATTGTGGGTCTGACACTCATCCTTCACTCTCCCACTTCCTCTGTCGAAGCTACTCGCTCTCATTTGGGTACAGGTCCCGTGGGTTCCCGCTGCCCCGTGCGTGTGGCTGTTCTGCATGTCCGAGTTCAGATAGGGAGTGCTGATGGCTCTGCTCAATCGTGATTCTGCCCTCTCCCAACAGGAGTTGCAGGGTTATGGGGAAAGAGCTGGGGGCGGGGTAAGCAGAGCCACCGCAGACTCGATGGGTGCAATTGCTTGCCTCTTTGCGGTGCTGTTGTATAATATCCACAGAACTCCGTATCCAGCAGGAATCTCCTGGTTAGTGATCAGGAGCTCTGGCTGATTTCTCTGTAAATCAGCCAAAAAAAAAAAACACCCTCCCCGAGGCAGGGCACTGAGGTTAATTGTAACGTCCCAGACCCCTGCCCTGGCTGAGATCAGCTCACACAGCACACGCTGGGAGATGGAGCCTCCGATGGTGTAGCTCCATTCCCACATCTCCCCATTCCAGCAATGTAGGAGATCCAAACTGCTCAGAGTCCATTTTCGTCTTCACAGACCAATCCTTGCAGAGAATAAAGTGATTCTCCTCTCGGTTTTATTATTGTCTCTCTCTCTTTCCCCCTGCCACAGGGCACCTATGCAACCGTGTACAAAGGGAGGAGTAAGCTAACAGATAATTTGGTGGCACTGAAAGAAATCCGACTAGAACACGAGGAAGGGGCTCCTTGCACCGCCATTAGGGAAGGTAAGGCAAAGAGAACCTCCCCGTCTCCCTACTTGTGCCCCATCCTTCTGTGTCCCTTTCTGGCTGCACTGTGTGTTCATGGTGTGACACCAGTCCCAACTTTTCTTCACCCTTCTCCTTGTCTGCTTCTTACATTTATTTACCCTGTCAATAACAGCACCCTCCCCGGAGGAACACCCCCGTCGATAACAGCACACTGACTGGGGGAACACCCCCGTCGATAACAGCACACTGACTGGGGGAAATACCCCCGTCAATAACAGCACACTGACCGGGGGAACACCCCCGTCGATAACAGCACCCTCCCCGGGGGAACACCCCCGTCGATAACAGCACACTGACCAGGGGAAATACCCCCATCGATAACAGCACACTGACCGGGGGAACACCCCCGTCGATAACAGCACACTGACTGGGGGAAATACCCCCGTCGATAACAGCACCCTTCCCGGGGGAACACTCCCGTCGATAACAGCACCCTCCCCGGGGGAATACCCCCATCGATAACAGCACACTGACCAGGGGAAATACCCCCATCGATAACAGCACACTGACTGGGGGAAATACCCCCGTCGATAACAGCACCCTTCCCGGGGGAACACTCCCGTCGATAACAGCACCCTCCCCGGGGGAATACCCCCATCGATAACAGCACACTGACCAGGGGAAATACCCCCATCGATAACAGCACACTGACCGGGGGAACACCCCCGTCGATAACAGCACCCTCCCCGGGGGAATACCCCCGTCAATAACAGCACACTGACCTGGGGAACACCCCCGTCGATAACAGCACCCTCCCCGGGGGAATACCCCCGTCGATAACAGCACCCTCCCCGGGGGAATACCCCCGTCAATAACAGCACACTGACCTGGGGAACACCCCCGTCGATAACAGCACCCTCCCCGGGGGAATACCCCCGTCGATAACAGCACACTGACCGGGGGAATACCCCCGTCGATAACAGCACACTGACTGGGGGAACACCCCCGTCGATAACAGCACACTGACCGGGGGAACACCCCCGTCGATAACAGCACACTGACCTGGGGAACACCCCCGTCGATAACAGCACCCTCCCCGGGGGAATACCCCCGTCGATAACAGCACACTGACCGGGGGAATACCCCCGTCGATAACAGCACCCTCCCCGGGGGAACACCCCCGTCGATAACAGCACACTGACTGGGGGAACACCCCCGTCGATAACAGCACCCTCCCCGGGGGAATACCCCCGTCAATAACAGCACACTGACCTGGGGAACACCCCCGTCGATAACAGCACCCTCCCCGGGGGAATACCCCCGTCAATAACAGCACACTGACTGGGGGAACACCCCCGTCGATAACAGCACACTGACCAGGGGAAATACCCCCGTCGATAACAGCCCACTGACTGGGGGAACACCCCCGTCGATAACAGCACACTGACCGGGGGAATACCCCCGTCGATAACAGCACACTGACTGGGGGAACACCCCCGTCGATAACAGCACCCTCCCAGGGGGAATACCCCCGTCGATAACAGCACACTGACCAGGGGAAATACCCCCGTCGATAACAGCCCACTGACTGGGGGAACACCCCCGTCGATAACAGCACACTGACCGGGGGAATACCCCCGTCGATAACAGCACACTGACCTGGGGAACACCCCCGTCGATAACAGCACCCTCCCCGGGGGAATACCCCCGTCGATAACAGCACCCTCCCAGGGGGAATACCCCCGTCAATAACAGCACACTGACCTGGGGAACACCCCCGTCGATAACAGCACCCTCCCCGGGGGAATACCCCCGTCGATAACAGCACACTGACCGGGGGAATACCCCCGTCGATAACAGCACACTGACTGGGGGAACACCCCCGTCGATAACAGCACACTGACCGGGGGAACACCCCCGTCGATAACAGCACACTGACCTGGGGAACACCCCCGTCGATAACAGCACCCTCCCCGGGGGAATACCCCCGTCGATAACAGCACACTGACCGGGGGAATACCCCCGTCGATAACAGCACCCTCCCCGGGGGAACACCCCCGTCGATAACAGCACACTGACTGGGGGAACACCCCCGTCGATAACAGCACCCTCCCCGGGGGAATACCCCCGTCAATAACAGCACACTGACCTGGGGAACACCCCCGTCGATAACAGCACACTGACCGGGGGAATACCCCCGTCGATAACAGCACACTGACTGGGGGAACACCCCCGTCGATAACAGCACACTGACCAGGGGAAATACCCCCGTCGATAACAGCCCACTGACTGGGGGAACACCCCCGTCGATAACAGCACACTGACCGGGGGAATACCCCCGTCGATAACAGCACACTGACTGGGGGAACACCCCCGTCGATAACAGCACCCTCCCAGGGGGAACACCCCCGTCGATAACAGCACACTGACCGGGGGAACACCCCCGTCGATAACAGCACACTGACCGGGGGAACACCCCCGTCGATAACAGCACACTGACCGGGGGAACACCCCCGTCGATAACAGCACACTGACTGGGGGAACACCCCCGTCGATAACAGCACACTGACCGGGGGAACACCCCCGTCGATAACAGCACCCTCCCAGGGGGAACACCCCCGTCGATAACAGCACACTGACCGGGGGAACACCCCCGTCGATAACAGCACACTGACCGGGGGAACACCCCCGTCGATAACAGCACACTGACTGGGGGAACACCCCCGTCGATAACAGCACACTGACCGGGGGAACACCCCCGTCGATAACAGCACCCTCCCAGGAGGAACACCCCCGTCGATAACAGCACACTGACCGGGGGAACACCCCCGTCGATAACAGCACACTGACCGGGGGAACACCCCCGTCGATAACAGCACACTGACCGGGGGAACACCCCCGTCGATAACAGCACACTGACCGGGGGAATACCCCCGTCGATAACAGCACACTGACTGGGGGAACACCCCCGTCGATAACAGCACCCTCCCAGGGGGAACACCCCCGTCGATAACAGCACACTGACCGGGGGAACACCCCCGTCGATAACAGCACACTGACCGGGGGAACACCCCCGTCGATAACAGCACACTGACTGGGAGAACACCCCCATCGATAACAGCCCACTGACCGGGGGAACACCCCCGTCGATAACAGCACACTGACCGGGGGAACACCCCCGTCGATAACAGCACACTGACCGGGGGAACACCCCCGTCGATAACAGCACACTGACTGGGAGAACACCCCCATCGATAACAGCCCACTGACCGGGGGAACACCCCCGTCGATAACAGCACACTGACCGGGGGAACACCCCCATCGATAACAGCACACTGACTGGGGGAACACCCCCGTCGATAACAGCACACTGACCGGGGGAATACCCCCGTCGATAACAGCACACTGACTGGGGGAACACCCCCGTCGATAACAGCACCCTCCCAGGGGGAACACCCCCGTCGATAACAGCACACTGACCGGGGGAACACCCCCGTCGATAACAGCACACTGACCGGGGGAACACCCCCGTCGATAACAGCACACTGACCGGGGGAACACCCCCGTCGATAACAGCACACTGACTGGGAGAACACCCCCATCGATAACAGCCCACTGACCGGGGGAACACCCCCATCGATAACAGCACACTGACTGGGGGAACACCCCCGTCGATAACAGCACACTGACCGGGGGAACACCCCCGTCGATAACAGCACACTGACCGGGGGAACACCCCCGTCGATAACAGCACACTGACTGGGGGAACACCCCCGTCGATAACAGCACACTGACTGGGAGAACACCCCCATCGATAACAGCCCACTGACTGGGAGAACACCCCCATCGATAACAGCCCACTGACTGGGGGAACACCCCCGTCGATAACAGCACCCTCCCCGGGGGAACACCCCCGTCGATAACAGCCCACTGACTGGGAGAACACCCCCATCGATAACAGCCCACTGACTGGGGGAACACCCCCGTCGATAACAGCACCCTCCCCGGGGGAACACCCCCGTCGATAACAGCCCACTGACTGGGAGAACACCCCCATCGATAACAGCCCACTGACTGGGGGAACACCCCCGTCGATAACAGCACCCTCCCCGGGGGAACACCCCCGTCGATAACAGCACACTGACTGGGGGAACACCCCCGTCGATAACAGCACACTGACCAGGGGAACACCCCTGTCAATAACAGCACCCTCCCCGGGGGAACACCCCCGTCGATAACAGCACACTGACTGGGGGAACACCCCCATCGATAACAGCACACTGACTGGGGGAACACCCCCGTCGATAACAGCACACTGACCGGGGGAACACCCCCGTCGATAACAGCACCCTCCCCGGGGGAACACCCCCGTCGATAACAGCACACTGACCGGGGGAACACCCCCGTCGATAACAGCACACTGACTGGGAGAACACCCCCATCGATAACAGCACACTGACCAGGGGAACACCCCCGTCAATAACAGCACACTGACCAGGGGAACACCCCCGTCAATAACAGCACCCTCCCCGGGGGAACACCCCCGTCGATAACAGCACACTGACTGGGGGAACACCCCCGTCGATAACAGCACACTGACCAGGGGAACACCCCCGTCAATAACAGCACCCTCCCCGGGGGAACACCCCCGTCGATAACAGCACACTGACCGGGGGAACACCCCCGTCAATAACAGCACACTGACCTGGGGGAACACCCCCGTCGATAACAGCACACTGACCGGGGGAACACCCCCGTCGATAACAGCACACTGACTGGGGGAACACCCCCGTCAATAACAGCACACTGACCTGGGGGAACACCCCCGTCGATAACAGCACACTGACTGGGGGAACACCCCCATCGATAACAGCACACTGACTGGGGGAACACCCCCGTCGATAACAGCACACTGACCAGGGGAACACCCCCGTCGATAACAGCACACTGACTGGGGGAACACCCCCGTCAATAACAGCACACTGACCGGGGGGGAAACACCCAACCCCACCGCTGTCAATAGCACACAATAACTGACCTGTCACAGTCCTTCAGAAATTGAATCAGTTGCTGAAAGGCAAAAATTGCCTCAGCAGCAAGTTAGCACGTGTGTAAATCCAGCAAAATCTGCACCAGAATACTTGAGTCCTTGCGTACCCCATGTACCCTGCAGGCAGGCATGCTGATGATGCTGTGCTGGCTGTTTGCCTTTGCTTGTAGACGCCCCCCCACCCTCCATTCCCACCCCAGTTATACACGCTGCCCTACAGTCTGGTCTTGAATGGATCTGATTGTCCTTTGGCTATTTAACTGTTGAGAGCTTCACTGTTACTCTCTGGACTTCAGTCTTGTTCTGATTTATTTATAATTAACTATCATTAACAATGGCAGAATTGGGAAAGGCTGGAGGTGCACGAATTGTCCTCTCTTGCAGTGTTGATGAAACTGACTAACATATCAGGGGTGTGCAACGGTTCCACTAGGAATGTTAACCCTGCCCCAGATGCTGCCTGACCTGCTGTGCACCACCCTCCCCCCCCCCCCCCACCCCCAGTGTCTTCTGTTGCATGTTTTAGATTGGAGAGGATCCTTCTAACACCACCATCTGTTCTCCTCCCCCAGTGTCCTTGCTGAAAGACCTCAAACACGCCAACATTGTGACACTCCACGACATCATTCACACGGAGAAATCCCTCACATTGGTCTTCGAGTATCTGGTGAGTCGAGTCTTGTGCTGTCAGGCGGAATGTGAGCACAGCAACGTACTTGGCACAGAGAAGGGGAAGGAAAATTTAGTTGAGACGTTCAAAATCCTGAAGGGATTTGATACAGCAAATATGGAGAAATGGTTTCCAGCGGCAGGAGGTTCAGTAACCAGAGGGACACAGATTTAAGATAATCGGTAAAAGAGCCAGAGGGGGAGATGGGGAGAATTTCTTAGACGTGGTGAATTGTTGTGATCTGGAACACGCTGCCGGAAAGGGCAGTGGAAGCAGATTCAATAGTAACTTTCAAAAGGGAATTGGATAAATACTTGAAGGGCAGAAATTTACAAGGACATGGGAGAAGAGCAGGGGTTAGTGGGACCAATTGGAAAGCTCTCTCAAAGAGCAATCATGGCCTCCTGTGCTGTATAATTGGATGGACCTGTGTGACTTGCTGGATAAAACACCAGCTGGGGGGGATACTTGGCTACGTTAAACAGGATACTTTCGGGTTCCATCCTTAGACGGTGTCGAGTTGGTTATCCTCAGTCAGATTGCGGTCATTCGGAGGATCAACTGTCGGACTCTGAGCACCACTCTGGTTTCCTAGGTCAGTACATTTCCAGTCCGTTGAAGAAAGAAGCTTTGCTTCAATTAAAGAGATTTCCATAGCCCCTTCAATATCTCAGGACATCCCAAAGCGCTTCACAGACAACAAAGTACGTTTCAAATGTAGCTACTGTTGTAATGTAGAATTTGTGCACAACAAGATGCCACAAACAGCAATGTGATAATGAGCAGATCATCTGTTTTTAGTGATGGTGATTGAGGGATAAATATTGGCCCCAGGACACAGGGAAGATCCCTTCTTCAAAACAGTAGCTATTGGATCTTTTAAATCCACCTGAAAGGGCAGACAGGACCTCGAAAGACTACACACCCCACAGCCCAGCGCTCCCTCGGCACGGGCCCTCTGGCGGCATGGTGCTCCCTCAGCATGGGCCCTTGGGTGTTGGCTTGGATTCTGGGCTTGAGTCTCCTGGAGTGGGGCTCGAACCCACATCCTTGTAACTCGGGCAATGCGGAGTAGATTAGAGGAATGCAGTGGGACACCTAACTGATGTTGGAGAACAATGAGGAAATGGATTTCACAGCATATTCAGATTTAGTGCAAGAGGAATGCAAAACAGGGGTCCTGGATTGGAAAGGCAAATGTCAGAAGGGATCTGGCATGAGAAAATTTATCACATGTATTGACGTATGAACAGTAGAGAATTGTCACATCACAGTTATTAAAGCCCAGAATAAATAGATTCCTATAAGTTGTATAGTGGAGGGTGCGGTGAAGCATAGAGTAGTGCTAATCTGGTAAGACGGGTTAACAAAGCTGTTGATTAAAACGTTTGGGATCTTTGGCTTAGAGTACAAAACCCAGGAAGTTAGTCTAAACCTTTATAAAACACCAGTTTGGCCCCAGCTGCAGTATTGTGTCCAGTTCTGGGCACCACACTTTAGGAAGGATGTCGAGGCCTTGGAGAGGGTACAGAGGAAAGTTATTGGAATGGTTTTAGAGATGAGGGACTTCATTCAATGTGGAGAGACTGGAGAATCTGGAATTGATCTCCTGAGAGCAGCGAAGGTTAAGGGGAGATTTAATCGAAGTGTTCAAAATCAGGAAGAGTTTAGGTAAATGAAGAGAAACTTCAATGTTGCTGAAAATCGAGACGTGCTGTTGAAGTTTTTTGTCTTGCACTCATCAGGACAATCTGCAAGAATACCAATGCAAGGGAAAGCAATATCTTTATACTGTATGAGAAGAGAGTGCTGATTGGTTGGCAAGTGAACCCTGATTCGTAGAGCCGTTGCCATGGAGAATGCGCCAGCTTATGGTGACCGACAGTTAACTGTCAAGCTTTGTTTGAAATTTAAACCAGGCAGCTTGACTCTGGTCAAGGCATTGCCCTGAGAAATGAACCAGCGAGTGGCTGTCACTTATTTTGTTTAGCTGAAACAGGAGAAATGTGTGTACATGTTCTTTCTGTCTGCAAACAACAGGCCCCTGTGTGTTAATATATGTAACTTCCAGTACGCCCAAATGTGCCACACTGCGAGCCCTACTGACCATCTTAAATTGACAGCGTAATTCTTTGCACTGAGGATTATTTAGCGAATGTTGTCCAATTGTGGAATCACATCTAATGTTGGACACCGTGTTCTGAGTTTTGCAAGCGTGGGCTAGTTGGGTATGGCCTGTACCTTGCCCATTGTGAACAGCGGAAGGGACATGTTTGAATAGATCCACCAGTCTTTGGGACGTGCGGCCTGTATACTTAGCATCACACTGGCATTGAAATTCATATATCACATTACTCATTTGTGTGATAGGCAGAACGTCTTTTTGGCTTGACAGCAGCATCCTGTTAGTGGCGAACACCACGCGTGTTGCTACTGCATAGGAGCAGCGTGAAACAGCTAGCTTCAGCTGTTGCTCAAGTTTTTGGGATACATTACCCTTCCAGGGTAATCTGAGGTAGACTGGGCACTTTTCAGGGCCAAAAATAACGGCCTTAGGCCCAGTCATAAGTTTGCACGATAGACAGCGAGAAATGATTTGATTAGGGTAGCCATTGTCACGCAGGATGCCTTTGATTCGCCCTATTTCAGCATCAAGCTTGCATGGTGAGCAAATGGCTTGGGCCCTATTTGCAAGGTTGCCGATAAGGCCAATCTTGTAGTGTGTGGAACTGTAAGAATCCCAATGCGTGTATTGACCAGTGAAGGTAGGTAGGTTTGCGGTAGACCATGGTAGAGAACCTCCCTCCGTCCCTCCACCACCGATGCACAGTGGCAGCAGTGTGTACCGTCTACAAGATGCACTGCAGCAACGCACCAAGACTCCTTCGACAGCACCTTCCAAACCCGCGACCTCTATCACCTAGAAGGACAAGGGCGGCAGATGCATGGGAACGGCACCACCTGCAAGCTCTCCTCCAAGCCACACACCATCCTGACTTGGAACTATATCACTGTTACTTCACTGTCTCTGGGTTAAAATCCTGGAGCCCCTTCCCTAACAGCACTGTGGGTGTACCTACCCCACATGGACTGCAGCGGTTCAAGAAGGCAGCTCACCACCACCTTCTCAAGGGGCAATTAGGGATGGGCAATAAATGCTGGCCTGGCCAGCGACGCCCACATCCTATGAATGAATTTTAAAAGAAATTGTCAACTAGTATGTCAAGGAAAGGGAGCTCATTTGATTGCTTCATTTCAAACGTGAATTTGAGTGCAGGATGGAGCCCATTATGATGTGTAAGCAAATTATTGCATGCAGCTGGGGATTCAAATATAGCAAACGTATCATCTACGTGTGTGCAAAAGGTGGGAGGTTAGGTGACGTTCCCTCAAACACATTTCTTCTGGAACCCAACAAGGATATTTGCAAGAGTTGGGCCTAGAGGGCAACACCATCTATTTGGGCATACATGGTGTCGTTAAAACTGAATTCAACAGCGCGAGTTGCCGAGTTCATAGAATAATACTTATGCAATGGTGGTGGGTCTAGATCACCATGATATCGGACTGCAGCACAAATATCTATGGTTTCCTTAAGTGGTACATTGGTGAATAGGCTAGCAATGTCAAATGAGCAGATGGCCACGGAATTGCTATCGATATGCAAGTCCTGTATGGCCTTCGCAAATGTGAAGGAATCCTTCACCGTGTATGTGGAGAACTTGATCAAAACTGGTTGCAATAATTCGCCCAACCGTTTGACCAATTCATGTGCAGGACTGGTCATAGATAAGATAGGGCGTAGAGGGACATCACTTTTGTGTGTCTTGGTCAGCCCATAAGTACGCGGATGCAGTGAGCCGTGAGGACGAGCCCTGTCATATATATTACCCGGCAAATCATTGCTCTTACACAAGTCCAGCAAGCATTTTTTTTTTTTAAGCTTGCTATCAAGCAAGGCAGTCCGGTCATGTTGAGTGGCAGGTCCAATGGATATGAACTTGGATCCATCATTAAGAATGGCGTGCATTTTGTTGATATAGTCATGCTTGTTAAGGATGCACCAATTTATGCTGACTGGCATCAATTCACAGGGCCCTGTTGTTTGCAGACAGAAAGAACATGTGCACATATTGTGCCTGTTTCAGCTAAACAAATAAGTGATAGCCACTCGCTTCGCTGGTTCATTCCTCAGGGCAGTGCCTTGACCAATCAGAGTCAAGCTGCCTGGTTTAAATTTCAAACACAGCTTGGCAGTTAACTGTCTGTCACCATAAACTGGTGCATTCTCTATGGCAACGCCCCTACCAATCAGGGTTCACTTGCCAACCAATCAGCACTCGCTTTTCATACGGTATAAAGTTGTTGCTTTCTGTACAGAACCTTAGTTAGGCCACACTTAGAATATTGTGTGCAATTCTGGTCGCCACACTACCAGAAGGACGTGGAGGCTTTGGAGAGGGTACAGAGGAGGTTTACCAGGATGTTGCCTGGTCTGGAGGGCATTAGCTATGAGGAGAGGTTGGAAAAACTCGGATTGTTTTCACTGGAACGACGGAGGTGGAGGAGCGACAAGATAGAGGTTTACAAAGTTATGAGCGGCATGGACAGAGTGGATAGTCGGAAGCTTTTTCCCAGGGTGGAAGAGTCAGTTACTAGGGGACATAGGTTTAAGGTGTGAGGGGCAAAGTTTAGAGGGGATGTGCGAGGCAAGTTTTTTACACAGAGGGTGGTGAGTGCCTGGAACCTGCTGCCAGGGGAGGTGGTGGAAGCAGATACGATAGCGACGTTTAAGAGACATCTTGACAAATATATGAATAGGAAGGGAATAGAGGGATATGGGCCCCGGAAGTGCAGAAGGTTTTAGTTTAGGCAGGCATCAAGATCGGCGCAGGCTTGGAGGGCCGAATGGCCTGTTCCTGTGCTGTACTGTTCTTCTTTTTCCCTTACATTGGTATTCTTGCGGATTGTCCTGACGAGTGCAAGGTGAAAAGCTTCGACAAAATGACTCTATTTTCAGCAATACTGAAAAGGAACTTATTCCACTGGCAAGATGATTGATGACCAGTGGGCACAGATTTAAGGTGATTGGCAAAAGAACCAGAAGTGACAGGAGGGAAAACATTTTTACGCAGTGGTTAGGATTTGGAATGTGCTGTCTGAGGGGGCAGCGGAAATAGATTTCAATTCAGCCTTCAAAGGGGAATTGAAGGGAAAAAAATGGCAGGGATATGGAGAAAGCGCGGGGAATGGGACTAAATGAGTTTGAAAGAGCCAGCAGAGACTCAGTGGGTTGAATGGCCTCCTTCTGTGCTGTACTATTCTATGATACGGTTGTTAGTTAAAAGGGAGCTGCCTTGGCGTGGAGAACCATTGATGTAACACCTCTCCAAGAAGAAAAGATACACTAGGTAACAAAACAGCCATGAATCAGTTGCGAACAAAACCTTAGAATGCACAATTCATCAGATTAGTGAAGGTTTAGAAATCCCTGGTTAATAAAGGTCCATCAGCACACTCTACATAAAGAGGTTTCTGCTCACAGGCTGAAATGAGCCCTCATCACTGACTCCCCAGCCATGGGAAATGGCCTTTTCCCCATTTATTCTATCAAACCCTTCCCCACTTCACAAAACCTCAATTAAATCTTCTCTGCGTCAGGAGGGGAGGCGGGGGTGGAGGTGGTATCTCCCCTAATCTTTCCCTGCCACTTGAGGTGCATCACGCTCCTCGGGATGGGGGAGGCGAGCATACTGATGACATCTTTTGTTAAATGGAGCAACCTTGCAGTTTCTGGGTGAAGTGGGGCAGGTGGGGGCTGGATTGACGGCCTGAGCTCTGAGTAGCTGGGGCATCTATCATTGATAATTTATTGCCACACAGAGTTCGGAGCCCAAGCGAGGCGTTGCAGAAAGAGATTTGTTGGACATGTCCGAATATTAAACTAACTTCACTTCCTCAATTACCTCCCTTCAGGATAAAGACTTGAAACAGTACCTAGAAGATTGTGGGAATATCATTAACATCCACAATGTAAAGGTGAGCAGATGCAGTTAAATGTTCCCTCTTGAATTTTCTGCTCTTTGAGGTAACCAGCGTTAGCACTGGGAGATGGCACACTGTATGTTACAGGGCATCCAGTGTTAGCGTTAAACGCAGACTTCCAGGACTGGTGCAGCTGCTTCTAAACTGCCTCATTTTAAACCCTCCCAGGTTAGCTTGCAGTCTAATTCTGTAAGAAAGCATCCCTGCTAATTTGGCAATCCTATTCAGAAAGACATGTATGAAATTGGAAAAGGTCTTTTTGACGGACAGTGTCGAGCGAGCTTTACTCTGTATCTAACCCCGTGCTGTACCTGCCCTGGGAGTGTTTGATGGGGACAGTGTAGAGGGAGCTTTACTCTGTATCTAACCCCGTGCTGTACCTGCCCTGGGAGTGTTTGATGGGGACAGTGTAGAGGGAGCTTTACTCTGTATCTAACCCCGTGCTGTACCTGCCCTGGGAGTGTTTGATGGGGACAGTGTAGAGGGAGCTTTACTCTGTATCTAACCCCGTGCTGTACCTGTCCTGGGAGTGTTTGATGGGGACAGTGTAGAGGGAGCTTTACTCTGTATCTAACCCCGTGCTGTACCTGCCCTGGGAGTGTTTGATGGGGACAGTGTAGAGGGAGCTTTACTCTGTATCTAACCCCGTGCTGTACCTGCCCTGGGAGTGTTTGATGGGGGACAGTGTAGAGGGAGCTTTACTCTGTATCTAACCCCGTGCTGTACCTGTCCTGGGAGTGTTTGATGGGGACAGTGTAGAGGGAGCTTTACTCTGTATCTAACCCCGTGCTGTACCTGTCCTGGGAGTGTTTGATGGGGGACAGTGTAGAGGGAGCTTTACTCTGTATCTAACCCCCGTGCTGTACCTGTCCTGGGAGTGTTTGATGGGGACAGTGTAGAGGGAGCTTTACTCTGTATCTAACCCCGTGCTGTACCTGTCCTGGGAGTGTTTGATGCGATAGATCCAGAATTGACATTCCACACCTTGCTGAACACAATTCGGGAAGATAAATACTGCAGTAAAAATGTTTGCTTCGTCACCGATTTCACAACTTTATCTATCTTGTCTGTGTTGTCTCAGCTCTTCCTGTTCCAGCTGTTGCGAGGCCTAGCATATTGCCATCACAGAAAGGTACTACATCGAGATTTGAAACCCCAGAACCTGCTCATCAATGAGAAAGGAGAGCTCAAGCTAGCAGACTTCGGTATGTCCACGATAGCATTGCCATTTCAGCACAATGTCGGGGGCGAACCTGGATTAGGCACAGAGTGGCAACACCTACACAATTAAAAATGTGGTCAGACTGACATGAAACTCAGTCGGTGACTTTTTCTTTGCACTTCTGGTGTGGCTCAATTGTATCAAGTGGCTAAAAAGATTTTTTTCTTTTATTTCACTATGTGGAGTTCAGTGATTCAAGAAAAAGCCCACCTTCACAGGACACCCAAGGGCACCAGGGTGCAGGGACACCAAGGGGTGGAAGGAGGGCCACAGCCTCAGGGTGCAGGGATACTGGGGGAAGGGCCGAGGCCGCAGGGTGCAGTGACACCAAGGGGTGGAAGGAGGGCCACAGCCCCAGGGTGCAGGGACACTGGGGGAAGGGCCGAGGCCCCAGGGTGCAGGGACACTGGGGGGGCTAGGGCCGAGGTCCGTCGTTGCAGGGGCACTGTGGTTGGGGGAGAAAGAAGAGTAGGTAAATCAAGTGAATGATGCCAAGCTTGAATTTACAAGTGTGTAGATATTAGAAAGAATGGGGCTGGTGAGGGAACCTATCTTTATCTACTCTAGCAAAATGCACGTCATCTTGAGAACCTCTAACAGGTCACCCCTTAACATTCGCTGTTCCAAGGAGAACAGTCTGAACTTTTCCTCCCTCTCCTAACAAAGTCCCTTTATCCCTGGTAAATCTCCTCTGTAACCTTTACATCTTTCTTGAAGTGTGGTTGCACCTTTGTGTAAAACCCAAGTAGCCACATGCTTTTTTAACCACCTTATCAACATGCCCTGCCACTCTTAAGAACTTGTGCATATGAACACCGAGGTGTCTCTGCTGCTGTACATTTTTCAAAATAGTGCTATTTACAGTATGCTGCCTTTCCATGTTTGTTCCCCCAAAGTGCATCAGTTCATACTTCTGTGCACAACTCCATTTGCAATGCTGCTGCCCAGTTCACCATCCTGTCTGTCATCCTGAAGCCAAAATCTATCCTCATCACTATCTATTACTTTGCCAAGTATTATATCATCTGCAAACTTTAAAACGAGTCTGGGTCCTTTACAAAAATTAAGAATGGATCAGTTAGCAGTGCAGTAACCATTGTTCTGCGGCATCCAGTTTGCACACAGGAAGATCCCACAAATAACAGTGGGATGAATAACCACTCGATTTGCCGCAGTGAAAAGAGAAAATGCTGCAAATTCTCAAGATTGGGCAGCATCTGTGGAGCAAGAAGCAGAGTTAGCATTTCAGCTCGATCGCCTTTTGTCGTAATTCCGACAGTGCGGCGCTCCCTCGGTGCTGCCCCTCCGACAGTGCAGCGCTCCCTCGGTGCTGCCCCTCCGACAGTGCGGCGCTCCCTCGGTGCTGCCCCCTCCGACATGCAGTCTGGATGGTAGGCCCAAATCTCTGCAGTGGGACTCGAAACCAGGACCTCCAAACATGAGGGAGAGTGAGACTAAGCGAGCCACGTTGACGTACAGCAATATGATCAAACTTACAGTAAAAGTCCTTCATCTATGTTCATTCTTGTTTTGTTTTCAGGGTTGGCCAGGGCTAAATCAGTTCCGACAAAAACCTATTCGAATGAAGTAGTGACACTCTGGTACAGACCTCCTGATGTCCTGCTGGGATCCACAGAGTACTCGACACAGATAGACATGTGGTGAGTAATGGGTTAAGGAAATGATCAACCAGTGCCCTACCACGTCTGCACCCGTCTGAGCCTCAATACCTCACATTTACTCACCAGTTTCTTTGAGAGACTCCAGTCCGCACTGTAATCCATCTGATGGCCTACTCTCAAATGCTGTAACACCTTGGGTCTGAACCTGTGATTTCCCCACACAGCGATGGGACTTGTGCCAGTGTCTGGGGTTCGATCACACAGTGACTTCACGCTGGCCTATGCCTGCGATTTCCCTCACATGGTGATGGGACACAGGTCTGTGCTGCAATATTTCAGTATATTATTAGTGGGGTATAGTACTGGTGGGGACCGGTCTGTCACTGTATAACACGGGTACAGTACTGGTGGGGACAGGTCTGTCAGTGTATAACACTGGGGTGCAGTACTGGTGGGGACAGGTCTGTCACTGTATAACACGGGTGCAGTACTGGTGGGGACAGGTCTGTCAGTGTATAACACTGGGGTGCAGTACTGGTGGGGACAGGTCTGTCACTGTATAACGCTGGGGTACAGTACTGGTGGGGACGGGTCTGTCAGTGTATAACACGGGTACAGTACTGGTGGGGACAGGTCTGTCAGTGTATAACCCTGGGGTACAGTACTGGTGGGGACAGGTCTGTCACTGTATAACACTGGGGTACAGTACTGGTGGGGACAGGTCTGTCACTGTATAACACTGGGGTACAGTACTGGTGGGGACAGGTCTGTCACTGTATAACACTGGGGTACAGTACTGGTGGGACAGGTCTGTCACTGTATAACACTGGGGTACAGTACTGATGGGGACCGGTCTGTCACTGTATAACACTGGGGTACAGTACTGATGGTGACAGGTATGTCACTGTATAACACTGGGGTACAGTACTGGTGGGGACCGGTCTGTCACTGTATAACACTGGGGTACAGTACTGGTGGGGACAGGTCTGTCACTGTATAACACTGGGATACAGTACTGATGGGGACAGGTCTGTCACTGTATAACACTGGGGGACAGTACTGGTGGGGACAGGTCTGTCACTGTATAACACTGGGGGACAGGTCTGTCACTGTATAACACTGGGGTACAGTACTGGTGGGGACAGGTCTGTCACTGTATTACACTGGGGTACAGTACTGGTGGGGACAGGTCTGTCACTGTATAACACTGGGGTACAGTACTGGTGGGGACAGGTCTGTCACTGTATAACACTGGGGTACAGTACTGGTGGGGACAGGTCTGTCACTATAACACTGGGGTACAGTACTGGTGGGACAGGTCTGTCACTGTATAACACTGGGGTACAGTACTGATGGGGACCGGTCTGTCACTGTATAACACTGGGATACAGTACTGGTGGGGACAGGTATGTCACTGGATTACACTGGGGTACAGTACTGGTGGGGACCGGTCTGTCACTGTATAACACTGGGGTACAGTACTGGTGGGGACAGGTCTGTCACTGTATAACGCTGGGGGACAGTACTGGTGGGGACAGGTCTGTCACTGTATAACACTGGGGGACAGTACTGGTGGGGATGGGTCTGTCACTGTATAACACTGGGGTACAGTACTGGTGGGGACAGGTATGTCACTGTATAACACTGGGGTACAGTACTGTTGGGGACAGGTCTGTCACTGTATAACACTGGGGTACAGTACTGATGGGGACCGGTCTGTCACTGTATAACACGGGGGGACAGTACTGGTGGGGACAGGTATGTCACTGTATAACACTGGGATACAGTACTGATGGGGACCGGTCTGTCACTGTATAACACTGGGGTACAGTACTGGTGGGGACAGGTATGTCACTGTATAACACTGGGGTACAGTACTGGTGGGGACAGGTATGTCACTGTATAACACTGGGGTACAGTGCTGGTGGGGACAGGTCTGTCACTGTATAACACTGGGGAACAGTACTGATGGGGACAGGTCTGTCACTGTATAACACTGGGGTACAGTACTGGTGGGGACAGGTCTGTCACTGTATAACACTGGGGTACAGTACTGGTGGGGACAGGTCTGTCACTGTATAACACTGGGGTACAGTACTGATGGGGACCGGTCTGTCACTGTATAACACTGGGGTACAGTACTGGTGGGGACAGGTCTGTCACTGTATAACACTGGGGTACAGTACTGATGGGGACCGGTCTGTCACTGTATAACACTGGGGTACAGTACTGGTGGGGACAGGTCTGTCACTGTATAACACTGGGGTACAGTACTGGTGGGGACAGGTCTGTCACTGTATAACACTGGGGTACAGTACTGATGGGGACAGGTCTGTCACTGTATAACACTGGGGTACAGTACTGGTGGGGACAGGTCTGTCACTGTATAACACTGGGGTACAGTACTGGTGGGGACAGCTCTGTCACTGTATAACACTGGGGTACAGTACTGGTGGGGACAGCTCTGTCACTGTATAACACTGGGGTACAGTACTGGTGGGGACAGCTCTGTCACTGTATAACAGTGGAGTAGATGGGTCTGTGGCTGAACTAGTGTAAGGGAATGTAATGACAGCATTAGATTGAGTTGTATTGGAATGACTGACTATTCTGCAGTAGTTTGGTGCTGATGCTTTCTGCTTGGTTAGCAGTGTAACTGTTCATTTCATTCTGCAATTGATTGCTGGTTTAGGCAAAATTAACTGCATCGTTCCCAGTGATTAAGCTGGTTGGTTTATCTGCTCAGGGTTGAAAGCAGTATGTCGTGACCCCGATCATGGTGTTTGATTGCTGTCCGGGAGTGAGGGAGGTCAGGCAGTTACTGCTCCACCAACAGTGTGGGTAAATGGGGAGGAGAAGGTGTAGGTTCCGTTTTCTTCAACACCGCCTCGCTCGCTCTTTAATCAGGATTCACGTCCTGAACAGACATAGTTTCCTGCCCATTTATTGGGAGATACTCCATCCCCTCGTGCTTCTGGATGCGACACAGCGTCGGCAATCCCTCTCTCACCTCTTATCTCCAACTTACATTGGTCTCCCTGTCTTTCTCTCTGGTTCCACCCGCACCCCACCTCCTCCTTTCTCCTCCCCTGCCCCTCTCCCCCTTTCTCGAGGCCACCGCTACCTCAGACTCTATTTTATCCGACTCTATCTGCCATTGTTCCTCAAGCTTGCTTTATCTGGGTTCCTCCTTCTACTCTCCTCCCTCCCCTCCACAATTGACAATCTCTTGGAGCTCAGTACCATCTTCTGCCTTGGATATGCTTCCCTCTGTGCTCAGAAGCAGGCCTTCGTCCATCGAGTGAAAAGCTGGGATCCTGCGTGTCATCGCTTGTAATTTCCTACAAAGTCCAGAATGTCCCATTTTTATGCCAGGTTTCCTCCCGGCCAGTTCCCTTCTCCTGTCACCACTTTGCTTTCAACTCAACCCTCCTCAATTTCAGCTGCAGTTTCTCCTGTGAGGTTAACAAATCTCATAAAATCCATGTGCCTGACGTTTCCCCACTTCAATGCGTCTGTGCAGTAACTCTGTCACACAAGATGTACAGACTCTTCCATACTGTACCCCCTCAGATAAGGGGGAGGAATGAGTCTTCTGAAGTGTTCATGATAGTGATTTGGGAGCAAGTTGGTAATCAGGGGAGGTTTAATCGAGGTGTTTTATGCATTGAGCTGTTGTGATCTGGAATGCACTGCCTGAAAGGGTGGTGGAAGCAGATTCAATAGTAACTTTCAAAAGGGCAATTGCATGAATACTGGAAGGGGAAAAATTTGCAGAGTTGTGGGAGCAATTGGATAGCTCTTTCAAAGAGCTAGCACAGACACTGGGCTGAATGACCGTCTCCCGTGCTGTAAGATTCTACCAAGGGCTACAGGAGAACCAGGGGGGGCTGGTTTCTCACTGTGGGGTGGATGGGACGGAGCTGTCTTATTTTCTTTGTGGAGCATTGAGCGAGTTCAGCCTGTCCTTGGTGAAGCTGTGTTCCGTTTGCGAAGCTAACTGTCCTGAATTTCCTCCCGACAGGGGTGTGGGCTGTATCTTTTACGAGATGGCGATGGGCCGCCCGCTGTTCCCTGGCTCCACCGTAGAGGAAGAATTACATTTTATATTTCGGGTATTAGGTAAGGTACTTGCTGCAGTCATTACTGTTCTACAGGTCCGGCACCACTGCTGTGTGGTATGTGGTGGTACCTCCTCCCTCCCCGTGTTATTGGGCAAGATCCCACCCCTGTTGTGCACTATTTCTCTTCTGCACAGTTGGATTATTTTCCTGCTCTCACTGACTGACTGTCCATCTCCTTCGTCCTGTCTCGACAGGAACGCCAACAGAGGAAACGTGGCCTGGAATCCTGGCAAACGAGGAGTTCAGATCGTACAACTATCCCAAATACCGGCCAGAGCCTCTCGTCAATCATGCGCCCAGGTACATCCCAAACGTGTCTCGCTGTACTGAGGCCCTGCGCCATGGGGCCTCCTCCCCGGGACCCTGCACATGGGGTCTCAGTCCTCCCCTCCATGTGGGGGCCCTGCGCCATGGGCCTCCTCCCCGGGACCCTGCACATGGGGTCTCAGTCCTCCCCTCCATGTGGGGGCCCTGCGCCATGGGGCCTCCTCCCCGGGACCCTGCACATGGGGTCTCAGCCCTCCCCTCCATGTGGGGGCCCTGCGCCATGGGGCCTCCTCCCCGGGACCCTGCACGTGGGGTCTCAGCCTTCCCCTCCATATGGGCCCTGTGCCATGGGACATCAGTCCTCCCCCACCTCCTCCATGGGGCCCTGCCCCCCTTCCCCATGGGGTCCCTGCTTGTGGGGTTTTGGTCCTCCTTCCGGGGGCACTGCGTCGTGGGAGCTTTTGCACTAGAAAATTTCAAGGCTTTTCCCTTTGCCCTGTCAGTTGAATGAAGGCCCTTTCTTTCTGTCTTGCAGACTAGACCCAGAGGGACTTGACCTCTTGTCAAAACTTTTACAGGTAAGGCAGAAAATAAAAATTCATCAGCTTGGCTCAGCTTGCGTCACTCCCTCCTCTGAATTAGAAGCCCCACTGCAGGACCAGGTCCATAAACTGGTGCAGAGACGAAGGGAGTGCTGCCTCGTCACCGGTGCCCCCACTGAAGCAGCACTCCATGAGTACTGTGCTGGGCCTGTCGCTCAAAGTATGGGCTCAAGGACATCGAGAACTAGCATGCAGTCAGAAAATAAATGGCCCAGACATTCACACTCTTTCCCTCCTGCCCAGGTTTTCTCTGGAGAAGAAAAAGAGAACCGTGTACGCAGGAAATTAAATGAGTAAATCATAGATACTGCAAATGCACAGCAGCACTGGCATTGGATCCTGA
>NW_027140126.1:154674-186064 GCF_036365525.1 Heterodontus francisci | reverse complement strand
TAGGCCAGTTGGTTTAGTGCTGGGTTCTGGAATCTGAAACGTACGAGCACCTCCAGTTACCTGCTGCCTGACGCCACCCCCGGCCAAGCCTTAAACAGACAGGCCAGCCCCTAGCACTTGCCAGCAAACTGAGAGGTCGACTGAAGGATATTACCGTGATCGCAACTGTCCGTCTGTATAATTCCGGATCCTGTCCGTGCTTCCACAGTTGGTATGGCCTGGATGAGGTACTGGAAGTTACTGGAGGCACTGGGGTTGGTTGTGGACATAATCACTGGAGGATGGCACTGCTGGGCTCAGGGCGAGAGAATGAACCCAAGGCCTTCAATAGAAATGCAGACTGCCCAATATTAGAACACACTGGCTCAGCAATGAGGCTTTCTATAGTGTACCAACAGGCTAAACAGTTCCTTGTGACAACACGGGCCGTCCTGAGCTCCCACCCTACCACCCTCCGCTGCGTTTGCTGCAATATAATCTATTGTGTTTGAGCTTATATTCTGTGTATTTACATTGGAGAGGTTCTCCTAATCGTCGCCGGGATCCTTCGTGGGACAATCCTGGTTAGAGATCGTTAATAAAACAGGACAACTCCCCTGCTGGCTCAGCTACCCTGCCTCCCCCTCCCTCCATCAAGAACCGAGTGGAAACTGAATGCAGTGTTGCCACTAGGATTTAACGTGTAATGGTTGTGTGGGGGAGGGGAGGGGTGTGGAGGTGGGTGGTGTGTGTGTGAGAGAATCCTCTCCACCTGCTATCCAGTCCTCTGTTTTAACCTGGGACGCGTTTGGCGTGAGTGCTTCGGGGATTAAGTGTTGGCAGGTACAGACCCGTCGCCGGGACTGGGAGTAATCAGAGCGTGTGAACCACGAGCACCAGGCGCAAAGCGTGACCTGCTTGCTCATGCGTTGGTGCCTGATTCACCACACGAGGCTGGTGGCAACGCAGGAGTGTCAAGACTTGAAGGATTGTGTTGAGGGAAGTGGAAACTGGTTCAAGTCCTCATGACTTAAAGCTGCTGTGTATAAATGTAGTTACAATCTCTCTCCACGGCACCTGGATTTTTATGTTGTTTTAATTCTCTATTTAGCATCATTGCTGTTGAAGAAGGCAAGACTTGAAAACTTTAATGACTTTTATGAGATTTGTTCAACCCGTTTTCCCGAGTAAATAGTTTCTGTTGAATGTTTCTTTGAGAAATGCAATATGTGGGGGAAAAACAATGAAGGAAGATAATGAAATAAACATTTGCAGCTGAGTGGGAATTTCTTTCTCGTTTGTGCAACTCTGTTCGAGGAGGGGGTGTTCTGGGGGGAGGCAACGAGACCGATCAAGGGCTGGCCCCCAGCAACGGAGAGGCCCACAAACCAACCGCAGCTATGAAAATCTGCAGAGTCAGGTGGGGCACGAGGAACGGAGCAAGTTCAGTCCAGGCCCCCGGGGAAGGTGGAGTAACGCCAGTGCCTGGCATGAGACAGTGGATGCCAAATGGTAATGAGAGGCAGCCGATGGTTGAAGGTTGGGTGGAGAAGGAGCTGGGTGAAAGGGTTCTGCATGGGAGCTGGTGTTGGGCATAGCTGACATCCCACACCGGAGATGTGAGCACAAAAATCGAGGTTGATGCTGCCGCCAGAAGGTGCTGCCTTTCGGATGAGACAAGAGACCCCGTCTGCCCTCTCAGATGGATGTAAAAGATTCCATGGTGCTATTTGGAAGTGCAGGGGAGTTTTCCCCAGTGTACTGGCCAATATGTATCCTTCAACCAACATCAATGAAACATTATCTAGTGTGGGAGCTTGCTCTGTGTAAATTGGCTGCGGCGTTTCCTCCATTACATCAGTGACTGTGCTTCCACAGTACTTCATCGTCTGTAACACACTTTGGGATGTCCTGAGGTTGTGAAAGGTGATATTTAAATGCAATCTCTTTTTCTATACCTGATCAGCAAGCTTGGCTGTCTCTGATGGAGGGGAGGGATGGGGTGGGCATAGCAGATTGACAGAGGATCACTAATGGTTGTGGGCTGTGCTGGAGGAGCCAAAGAGTGCCAGTAAAGGAAGATGGGAGAGAGAGTGATTTCACCAAAGGACAGAGCTGTGGAATTACTCCACCGTAATTCTTTAGCGTAAAAATATAGTGTCAAGCACCAAGCTGGTTTTTTTGCACACAATACTGGTGTGTGAAAGCAGGATACCGTCCTGATGCGACAAGGAATATTGGAGGTAAGAAAAATAGGAGAGTGTAGAATGAGCTTTTCTCTGTATCTAACCCCTGTGCTGTACCTGTCCTGGGGAGTGTTTGATGGGGACAGTGTAGAGGGAGCTTTACTCTGTATCTAACTCCTTTTTTTTATTACACTCCAAAGTCCCTCTGTTCACAAACAGAGAGATAATGTTGGAGAGAGAGAGATTGTTAGGTGAGTTTGAAAGAGCAAATGTAAAATATAATCTTTGATGTAAATTTTATTCCTGTGTACACAGGCATAGAGATAGGCAGGGAGAGTGAACTATCTGGGAGAGGGAGAAATATAGATGGAGGGAGAGTAACAGATAGGGAGTGATAGGCATGCAGAGAAAGATAGGGAGCTACTCTTGGTGGGAATCTCCATCTTTGTCTCTCTGCTCCCCTCTCTTTTACTCTCTCAATTCCGATTTCCATTCTCTGTTCATCTCTCCCCTTTTCCCTCTCCATCTCTTCCTCCCTCTGTATCTGCTGTACTCCAATCTCTCCCTCTTGCTCTCCAGATGGGGAGAGGGAGAAAGATTCAGAGACATGGTGCCTTAGGTAGTGAGAGATGGGGAGACGGAGAGTGAGGGCGGCATAGATGGATGGACACTTGCTCCGTATCTAGCCCCGTGCTGTACCAGTCCTGGGAGTGTTTGGGGACAGTGTGGAGGGAGCCTTACTCTGTATCTAAGCCCGTGCTGTATCTGTCCTGGGAGTGTTTGGGAAACAGGGGATCTAGTTGTAAGTGTGAATCGTTCCCCAGTCTCTGGCACCGGATGCGGGTGTTTTGAATATTGACTATTACTGAATAGCAGGGAATCTTTATTAATGGACCAATGACCGTCCTGAATGATATTGGTACTGGTACTGGAAGTGGGAAACATCCTCCCTACGTGCTATTCGAATTCAGGCTATTAAAAGCCGAGTCAGTGATAGGATTTAAGGAGGAATGAGATGAATACAAGAAATAGTATGAAAGGAGACAGAGTAAGCTATGGAAGCAGCGGCAGGGGGGAGATGTCTGAGGGTTTGAGAGGAGGATTTGGGTTGGTTGGGCGGGAGGAGGCCACACACCAGTCGCCCACGCCTGCTTGACCATTCAATAGGATTCTGGCTGATCTCGTACCTCAACTCCGCTTTCTCGCCCTATCCCCATATCCCTCAATTCCCTTCGTCTCCGAAGGGGGCAAGTACGTCCTTCCTCAGGCAAATAGACCCAGTGTTCCAGGTGAGGTCGCTGCAGGACCCTATGTAATTGCAGCATTGCCTTCCCACCCCTTGCGGTAACGGTCATGTCGGGTTGGTTGGACGGACGGACATGGGCACGTGTTAGATGGGTGAGGGGAGCCGGCCCGGTTGGGCTGTGGGAGAGGTCGGGTTGGTTGGGTGTATTGACGGCGGGAGGGGTCGTGTGTTTGGGGGAGGGGGTCAGTGGGCCACGGGTGCGGGTTGAAGGATGGAATAAATTTCTGCCCCTTGCTATGCTTAGGGCGGTACCATTGACACTGGGTGCCAAGCAGATTCAAACTGCAACCACTCCTTGTGGGGAGAAGGGGGTGGAATGCCAGTTTGTTGTGGATCAAGGACTCTTTGGTTTCCACAGTCTCTGCTACCCTCTTCCTCCCCTCATCAATTGTATTTTTAATTTTATTTCCAGCTTTGGGTCAAATCTCCCCGAATGGATGCGCCTTGAAAGCGGCCCGTTTGTTCGGGCTGCGACCCATCCGACCGGACCGCTTTCGGAGCTGGACCGGTTTCCGGTTTCCTTGCCCCTCAGGGGGCGGGGCAGCGGGAGGGCGGGTTTCCGGTTCCGGGGCCGGGGCGATGGCGGAGGCGCCGGGTCTGGAGAGACAGCGGCGGGAGGTGGAGGAGGCTCAGCGCCGCGGGCCGGCGGAGGGGGAGACCTGGTGAGTGACCGGGGCCTGAGCTTTAGGCCGGGGACTGGGGAAATGCCCCAAGAACCTGGGAATGGCCCCGGGATTGAGGAACTGCAAGCCACCCCTGACCCCCACCAGAGACGCACCCGACCCCCACCAGTCACCCCTGACCCCCACCAGTCACCCCTGACCCCCACCAGTCACCCCTAACCCCCACCAGTCACCTCTGACCCCCACCAGTCACCCCTGACCCCATCAGAGACGCCCCTGACCCCCACAAGTCACCCCTAACCCCCACCAGTCACCTCTGACCCCACCAGAGTCACCCATGACCTCCGCCAGCCGCCACTAACTCCCAACACCCCCCGACCCCATGAGCCCAACTTTATCCAACCCAACTCCCCTTCGATTTAACACAGCTCAACCCGACCCAACAACGTCCACCTGAGGGGCTGTAAATTATCTGAGCTTCATCGAATGACCCCAGAGAGAGCGCAGCCCGGCCGAATCTAATGGAGCACAACTCAGTCCAGTGCAGAGAGCGAACCCAGCCAACTCCACCTGGACAGAACGGTGCCCAGTCCAACCCAAAGGATACAATCGATTCCCAATGGATACAACTCGGCTCCCAATGGATACACTCCGACCCAAAGGATACAACGGGGCTCCCAACGGATACACTCCGACCCAACGGATTAACTCCGACCTAAAGGATACAACGGGGCTCCCAACGGGTACACTCCGACCCAACGGGTACACTCCGACCCAACGGGTACAACGGGGCTCCCAATGGATACACTCCGACCCAAAGGATACACTCTGACCCAACGGATACAACTCGGCTCCCAACGGATAGGCTCCGACCCAACAGATACAACACGGCTCCCAATGGATAGGCTCCGACCCAACGGATACAGTCTGACCCAACGGATACAACACGGCTCCCAACGGATACTCTCTGACCCAACGGATACTCTCTGACCCAACGGATGCTCTCTGACCCAACGGATGCTCTCTGACCCAGCGGATGCTCTCTGACCCAACGGATGCTCTCTGACCCAAAGGATACTCTCTGACCCAACGGATACTCTCTGACCCAACGGATACAACTCGGCTCCCAATGGATACATTCTGACCCAACGGATATAGTCTGACCCAACGGATACAACACGGCTCCCAACGGATACACTCTGACCCAACGGATACAACTCGGCTCCCAATGGATACATTCTGACCCAACGGATATAGTCTGACCCAACGGATACAACACGGCTCCCAACGGATAGGCTCCGACCCAACGGATACAACTCGGCTCCCAACGGATACACTCTGACCCAACGGAGACAACACGGCTCCCAACGGATACACTCTGACCCAACGGATACACTCTGACCGATACACTCCGACCCAACGGATACAACACGGCACCCAACGGATCCAACACTCCGACCCAACGGATCCAACACTCCGACCCAACGGATCCAACACTCCGACCCAACGGATCCAACACTCCGACCCAACGGATCCAACACTCCGACCCAACGGATCCAACACTCCGACCCAACGGATCCAACACTCCGACCCAACGGATCCAACACTCCGACCCAACGGATCCAACACTCCGACCCAACGGATCCAACACTCCGACCCAACGGATCCTACACGCCGACCCAACGGATCCTACACGCCGACCCAACGGATACACTCCGACCCTACGGATACAACACGGCTCCCAACGGATACACTCCGACCCAACGGATACAACACGGCTCCCAACGGATACACTCCGACCCTACGGATACAACACGGCTCCCAACGGATACACTCCGACCCAACGGATACAACACGGCTCCCAACGGATACACTCCGACCCTACGGATACAACACGGCTCCCAACGGATACACTCCGACCCTACGGATACAACACGGCTCCCAAAGGATACACTCCGACCCAACGGATCCAACACGGCACCCAACGGATCCAACACTCCGACCCAACGGATCCAACACTCCGACCCAACGGATCCAACTCGGCTCCCAATGGATACATTCTGACCCAACGGATATAGTCTGACCCAACGGATACAACACGGCTCCCAACGGATAGGCTCCGACCCAACGGATACAACTCGGCTCCCAACGGATACACTCTGACCCAACGGAGACAACACGGCTCCCAACGGATACACTCTGACCCAACGGATACACTCTGACCGATACACTCCGACCCAACGGATACAACACGGCACCCAACGGATCCAACACTCCGACCCAACGGATCCAACACTCCGACCCAACGGATCCAACACTCCGACCCAACGGATCCAACACTCCGACCCAACGGATCCAACACTCCGACCCAACGGATCCAACACTCCGACCCAACGGATCCAACACTCCGACCCAACGGATCCAACACTCCGACCCAACGGATCCAACACTCCGACCCAACGGATCCAACACTCCGACCCAACGGATCCAACACTCCGACCCAACGGATCCAACACTCCGACCCAACGGATCCTACACGCCGACCCAACGGATACACTCCGACCCTACGGATACAACACGGCTCCCAACGGATACACTCCGACCCAACGGATACAACACGGCTCCCAACGGATACACTCCGACCCTACGGATACAACACGGCTCCCAACGGATACACTCCGACCCAACGGATACAACACGGCTCCCAACGGATACACTCCGACCCTACGGATACAACACGGCTCCCAACGGATACACTCCGACCCTACGGATACAACACGGCTCCCAACGGATACACTCCGACCCTACGGATACAACACGGCTCCCAACGGATACACTCCGACCCAACGGATACAACACGGCTCCCAAAGGATACTCTCTGACCCAACGGATACAACACGGCTCCCAACGGATACACTCCGACCCAACGGATACAACTCGGCTCCCAAAGGATACACTCCGACCCAACGGATACACTCCGACCCAACGGATACACTCCGACCCAACGGATACACTCCGACCCAACGGATACACTCCGACCCAACGGATACACTCCGACCCAACGGATACACTCCGACCCAACGGATACAGCTCGGCTCCCAACGGATGCACTCCGACCCAACGGATGCACTCCGACCCAACGGATGCACTCCGACCCAACGGGTACACTCCGACCCAACGGATACACTCCGACCCAACGGATACACTCCGACCCTACGGATACACTCCGACCCTACGGATACAATACGGCTCCCAACGTATACACTCCGACCCTACGGATGCAATACGGCTCCCAACGTATACACTCCGACCCTACGGATGCAATACGGCTCCCAACGTATACACGCCGACCCTACGGATGCAATACGGCTCCCAACGTATACACTCCGACCCTACGGATGCAATACGGCTTCCAACGTATACACTCCGACCCTACGGATGCAATACGGCTCCCAACGTATACACTCCGACCCTACGGATGCAATACGGCTCCCAACGTATACACTCCGACCCTACGGATACACTCCGACCCTACGGATACAATACGGCTCCCAACGTATACACTCCGACCCTACGGATGCAATACGGCTCCCAACGTATACACTCCGACCCTACGGATGCAATACGGCTCCCAACGTATACACTCCGACCCTACGGATGCAATACGGCTCCCAACGTATACACTCCGACCCTACGGATGCAATACGGCTCCCAACGTATACACTCCGACCCTACGGATGCACTCCGACCCAATGGATGCACTCTGACCCAACGGATACAACACGGCTCCCAACGGATACAACACGGCTCCCAACGGGTACACTCCGACCCAACGGATACACTCCGACCCAACGGATACACTCCGACCCAACGGATACACTCCGACCCAACGGATACACTCCGACCCAATGGATACACTCCGACCCAACGGGTACACTCCGACCCAACGGGTACACTCCGACCCAACGGGTACACTCCGACCCAACGGATACAACTCGGCTCCCAACGGATACACTCCGACCCAACGGATACACTCCGACCCAACGGGTGCACTCCGACCCAACGGATACACTCCGACCCAACGGATACACTCCGACCCAAAGGATACACTCCGACCCAAAGGATGCACTCCGACCCAACGGGTACACTCCGACCCAACGGATACAACTCGGCTCCCAACGGGTACACTCCGACCCAACGGATACACTCCGACCCAACGGGTACACTCCGACCCAACGGATACAACTCGGCTCCCAACGGGTACACTCCGACCCAACGGATACACTCCGACCCAACGGATACACTCCGACCCAAAGGATACACTCCGACCCAAAGGGTACACTCCGACCCAACGGGTACACTCCGACCCAACGGATACAACTCGGCTCCCAACGGGTACACTCCGACCCAACGGATACACTCCGACCCAACGGATACACTCCGACCCAACGGGTACACTCCGACCCAACGGATACAACTCGGCTCCCAACGGGTACACTCCGACCCAACGGATACACTCCGACCCAACGGGTACACTCCGACCCAACGGGTACACTCCGACCCAACGGATACAACTCGGCTCCCAACGGATACAACTCGGCTCCCAACGGATACACTCCGACCCAACGGATACACTCCGACCCAAAGGATGCACTCCGACCCAACGGGTACACTCCGACCCAACGGATACACTCCGACCCAAAGGATGCACTCCGACCCAGCGGATACAACACGGCTCCCAAAGGATGCACTCCGACCCAACGGATGCACTCCGACCCAACGGATGCACTCCGACCCAACGGGTACACTCCGACCCTACGGATACACTCCGACCCAACGGATGCACTCCGACCCAACGGATACACTCCGACCCTACGGATACACTCCGACCCAACGGATACACTCCGACCCAACGGATACACTCCGACCCAACGGATACACTCCGACCCAACGGATACACTCCGACCCTACGGATACACTCCGACCCAACGGATACACTCCGACCCAACGGATACACTCCGACCCAACGGATACACTCCGACCCAACGGGTACACTCCGACCCTACGGATACAATACGGCTCCCAACGAGTACACTCCGACCCAACGTATACACTCCGACCCTACGGATACAATACGGCTCCCAACGTATACACTCCGACCCTACGGATGCACTCCGACCCAATGGATGCACTCTGACCCAACGGATACAACACGGCTCCCAACGGGTACACTCCGACCCAACGGGTACACTCCGACCCAACGGGTACACTCCGACCCAACGGGTACACTCCGACCCTACGGATACAATACGGCTCCCAACGTATACACTCCGACCCTACGGATACAATACGGCTCCCAACGAGTACACTCCGACCCAACGTATACACTCCGACCCTACGGATACAATACGGCTCCCAACGTATACACTCCGACCCTACGGATGCACTCCGACCCAATGGATGCACTCTGACCCAACGGATACAACACGGCTCCCAACGGGTACACTCCGACCCAACGGGTACACTCCGACCCAACGGGTACACTCCGACCCAACGGGTACACTCCGACCCAACGGGTACACTCCGACCCAACGGATACACTCCGACCCAACGGGTACACTCCGACCCAACGGATACACTCCGACCCAACGGATACACTCCGACCCTACGGATACAATACGGCTCCCAACGGATACACTCCGACCCAACGGATACACTCCGACCCAACGGATACACTCCGACCCAACGGATACAATACGGCTCCCAACGGATACACTCCGACCCTACGGATACAATACGGCTCCCAACGAGTACACTCCGACCCAACGGATGCACTCCGACCCTACGGATACAATACGGCTCCCAACGGATACACTCCGACCCAACGGATACACTCCGACCCAACGGATACACTCCGACCCAACGGATACACTCCGACCCAACGGGTACACTCCGACCCAACGGATACACTCCGACCCAACGGATACAATACGGCTCCCAACGGGTACACTCCGACCCAACGGGTACACTCCGACCCAACGGGTACACTCCGACCCAACGGATACACTCCGACCCAACGGATACAATACGGCTCCCAACGAGTACACTCCGACCCAACGGATACACTCCGACCCAACGGATACACTCCGACCCAACGGGTACACTCCGACCCTACGGATACAATACGGCTCCCAACGGATACACTCCGACCCAACGGATACACTCCGACCCAACGGGTACACTCCGACCCTACGGATACAATACGGCTCCCAACGTATACACTCCGACCCTACGGATACAATACGGCTCCCAACGAGTACACTCCGACCCAACGTATACACTCCGACCCTACGGATACAATACAGCTCCCAACGTATACACTCCGACCCTACGGATGCACTCCGACCCAATGGATGCACTCCGACCCAACGGATACAACACGGCTCCCAACGGGTACACTCCGACCCAACGGGTACACTCCGACCCAACGGGTACACTCCGACCCAACGGGTACACTCCGACCCAACGGGTACAACACGGCTCCCAACGGGTACACTCCGACCCAACGGGTACACTCCGACCCAACGGGTACACTCCGACCCAACGGATACACTCCGACCCAACGGATACACTCCGACCCAAAGGATGCACTCCGACCCAAAGGATGCACTCCGACCCAACGGGTGCACTCCGACCCAAAGGATGCACTCCGACCCAACGGGTACACTCCGACCCAACGGATACACTCCGACCCTACGGATACACTCCGACCCAACGGATACACTCCGACCCTACGGATACACTCCGACTCAACGGATACACTCCGACCCTACGGATACACTCCGACCCAACGGATACACTCCGACCCTACGGGTACACTCCGACCCAACGGATACACTCCGACCCTACGGATACACTCCGACTCAACGGATACACTCCGACCCTACGGGTACACTCCGACCCAACGGATACACTCCGACCCTACGGATACACTCCGACCCAATGGATACACTCCGACCCAACGGGTACACTCCGACCCAACGGATACACTCCGACCCTACGGATACACTCCGACCCAACGGATGCACTCCGACCCAACGGATACACTCCGACCCAACGGATACACTCCGACCCAACGGATACACTCCGACCCAACGGGTACACTCCGACCCAACGGATACACTCCGACCCTACGGATACACTCCGACCCAACGGATACACTCCGACCCAACGGATACACTCCGACCCAACGTATACACTCCGACCCTACGGATACACTCCGACCCTACGGATACAATACGGCTCCCAACGAGTACACTCCGACCCAACGTATACACTCCGACCCTACGGATACAATACGGCTCCCAACGAGTACACTCCGACCCAACGTATACACTCCGACCCAACGTATACACTCCGACCCTACGGATGCACTCCGACCCAATGGATGCACTCTGACCCAACGGATACACTCCGACCCTACGGATGCACTCCGACCCAATGGATGCACTCTGACCCAACGGATACAACACGGCTCCCAACGGGTACACTCCGACCCAACGGATACACTCCGACCCAACGGGTACACTCCGACCCAACGGGTACACTCCGACCCAACGGGTACACTCCGACCCAACGGGTACACTCCGACCCAACGGATACACTCCGACCCAACGGGTACACTCCGACCCAACGGGTACACTCCGACCCAACGGGTACACTCCGACCCTACGGATACACTCCGACCCAACGGATACACTCCGACCCTACGGATACACTCCGACTCAACGGATACACTCCGACCCTACGGATACACTCCGACCCAACGGATACACTCCGACCCAACGGGTACACTCCGACCCAACGGGTACACTCCGACCCAACGGGTACACTCCGACCCAACGGATACACTCCGACCCAACGGGTACACTCCGACCCAACGGGTACACTCCGACCCAACGGGTACACTCCGACCCAACGGATACACTCCGACCCTACGGATACACTCCGACCCAACGGATACACTCCGACCCTACGGATACACTCCGACTCAACGGATACACTCCGACCCTACGGATACACTCCGACCCAACGGATACACTCCGACCCAACGGGTACACTCCGACCCAACGGATACACTCCGACCCAACGGGTACACTCCGACCCAACGGGTACACTCCGACCCAACGGGTACACTCCGACCCAACGGATACACTCCGACCCTACGGATACACTCCGACCCAACGGATACACTCCGACCCTACGGATACACTCCGACTCAACGGATACACTCCGACCCTACGGATACACTCCGACCCAACGGATACACTCCGACCCAACGGGTACACTCCGACCCAACGGGTACACTCCGACCCAACGGATACACTCCGACCCAACGGGTACACTCCGACCCAACGTATACACTCCGACCCTACGGATACAATACGGCTCCCAACGAGTACACTCCGACCCAACGTATACACTCCGACCCTACGGATACAATACGGCTCCCAACGAGTACACTCCGACCCAACGTATACACTCCGACCCTACGGATACAATACGGCTCCCAACGAGTACACTCTGACCCAACGTATACACTCCGACCCAACGTATACACTCCGACCCTACGGATGCACTCCGACCCAACGTATACACTCCGACCCTACGGATGCACTCCGACCCAATGGATGCACTCTGACCCAACGGATACAACACGGCTCCCAACGGATACACTCCGACCCAACGGATACACTCCGACCCAACGGGTACACTCCGACCCAACGGGTACACTCCGACCCAACGGGTACACTCCGACCCAACGTGTACACTCCGACCCTACGGATGCACTCCGACCCAATGGATGCACTCTGACCCAACGGATACAACACGGCTCCCAACGGATACACTCCGACCCAACGGATACACTCCGACCCAACGGGTACACTCCGACCCAACGGGTACACTCCGACCCAACGGGTACACTCCGACCCAACGGGTACACTCCGACCCAACGGGTACACACCGACCCAAAGGATACACTCCGACCCAACGGATGCACTCCGACCCAACGGGTACACTCCGACCCAACGGGTACACTCCGACCCAACGGATACACTCCGACCCTACGGATACACTCCGACCCAACGGATACACTCCGACCCAACGGATACACTCCGACCCTACGGATACACTCCGACCCAACGGATACACTCCGACCCAACGGATACACTCCGACCCAACGGATACACTCCGACCCAACGGATACAATACGGCTCCCAACGTATACACTCCGACCCAACGGATACACTCCGACCCTACGGATACAATACGGCTCCCAACGGATACACTCCGACCCAACGGATACACTCCGACCCAACGGGTACACTCCGACCCAACGTATACACTCCGACCCTACGGATACAATACGGCTCCCAACGAGTACACTCCGACCCAACGTATACACTCCGACCCTACGGATACAATACGGCTCCCAACGAGTACACTCCGACCCAACGTATACACTCCGACCCTACGGATACAATACGGCTCCCAACGAGTACACTCTGACCCAACGTATACACTCCGACCCAACGTATACACTCCGACCCTACGGATGCACTCCGACCCAACGTATACACTCCGACCCTACGGATGCACTCCGACCCAATGGATGCACTCTGACCCAACGGATACAACACGGCTCCCAACGGATACACTCCGACCCAACGGATACACTCCGACCCAACGGGTACACTCCGACCCAACGGGTACACTCCGACCCAACGGGTACACTCCGACCCAACGGGTACACTCCGACCCAACGTGTACACTCCGACCCTACGGATGCACTCCGACCCAATGGATGCACTCTGACCCAACGGATACAACACGGCTCCCAACGGATACACTCCGACCCAACGGATACACTCCGACCCAACGGGTACACTCCGACCCAACGGGTACACTCCGACCCAACGGGTACACTCCGACCCAACGGGTACACACCGACCCAAAGGATACACTCCGACCCAACGGATGCACTCCGACCCAACGGATACACTCCGACCCAACGGGTACACTCCGACCCAACGGATACACTCCGACCCTACGGATACACTCCGACCCAACGGATACACTCCGACCCAACGGATACACTCCGACCCTACGGATACACTCCGACCCAACGGATACACTCCGACCCAACGGATACACTCCGACCCAACGGATACACTCCGACCCAACGGATACAATACGGCTCCCAACGTATACACTCCGACCCAACGGATACACTCCGACCCTACGGATACAATACGGCTCCCAACGTATACACTCCGACCCAACGGATACACTCCGACCCTACGGATACAATACGGCTCCCAACGTATACACTCCGACCCTACGGATACAATACGGCTCCCAACGAGTACACTCCGACCCTACGGATGCACTCTGACCCAACGGATACAACACGGCTCCCAACGGGTACACTCCGACCCAACGGGTACACTCCGACCCAACGGGTACACTCCGACCCAACGGGTACACTCCGACCCAACGGATGCACTCCGACCCAACGGGTACACTCCGACCCAGCGGATGCACTCCGACCCAACGGGTACACTCCGACCCAACGGGTACACTCCGACCCAACGGGTACACTCCGACCCAACGGGTACACTCCGACCCAACGGGTGCACTCCGACCCAACGGATGCACTCCGACCCAACGGGTGCACTCCGACCCAACGGATGCACTCCGACCCAACGGGTGCACTCCGACCCAACGGGTACACTCCGACCCAACGGGTACACTCCGACCCAACGGGTACACTCCGACCCAACGGGTACACTCCGACCCAACGGATGCACTCCGACCCAACGGGTACACTCCGACCCAACGGGTACACTCCGACCCAACGGGTACACACCGACCCAACGGGTACACTCCGACCCAACGGTGCAACATGGACCTAACAAATACAACTCCGAGCCGAGGGACATACTGCGACCCGGGGGACACACAGCAACCCGGGGGACGCCCTGCGACCCGTCCCAGCGGATACACTCCATCCCAATGGATACACTCCAACCCTACCGACTGAATTGAACCCTGGAAGAAGCAGTGGGCACCTAATGTGCTTCATAACTGGTGTGAAAAAACAGTGCCGATGAACATTGAAAGCAATCTAAATTTCCCCTCTGTCCCTCTCCAAACAGCACACGCCTGGAGGCGGTGCAAGTCCAGGCCACAAGATGGCCTGGGTCATTTATCAGCTGGCTGTTTGTGGGATCTTGCTGTCCACCACGTTTCGACAGTGATTGCCCTTCACAGCTCGATCATTGGCTGTGAGGCACTTTGAGGTCATAGCAAGAGAGGTCATACAGCGCAGAAACAGGCCCTTCGGCCCATCGTGTCTGTGCTGGTCATCCAGCACTCAACTGTTCGAGGTGTTGGGAATTGGAGTTCAGAAAAATGGGGACGTCCTTCATTAGAAAAGAGAGCTCGTGGATACGTTTTGCTTATGAAGCCGGGGTTGGCCAGTCGTGAAGGGGAGAATTAGAATCCCCTCGGCTGGTGATGCAAGTGACTCATTGGCTTGTCAGGCCTCTTCCTGTGGGTGGGCGCAGGGCTCCCCTGACGACTCCTCTTGGGCTCTGATTCCAGGGGGGAGTGATAACTGGCCTCAGCTTCCTTGTGATTTCTGAGTGGGGGCGGCTGTGTGTTTTGTGGGGTAGAGACTAGCCAGGGTTCCTGCTCCTGAGCCACTGACATCCTGCTGAGAAGTGTGTCTCTGGGAGGCCGGCGGGAGTGCGTCTGGATTGGGCTTACTGTGGTGCCCACCAAGGTCGAATATCCCACCGTTGTGTCCTGCCAGTGGGGTGGAGTAAAAGCTCCTCCAAAACACGGGCACCGTCCAGATTTCGAAACATATCGGCTGTCACTGGGTCAAAATCCTGAAACTCCCTTCCTAACAGCACTGTGGGTGTACCTACCCAACATGGACTGCAGCGGTTCAAGAAGGCAGCTCACCACCACCTTCTCAAGGGCAATTAGGGACAGGCACAAAGGAGAATAAATGTTTAAAAAGGTAGAGGGAGCTTTACTCTGTATCTAACCCCGTGCTGTACCTGTCCTGGTAGTGTTTGATGGGGACAGTGTCGAGGGAGCTTTACTCTGTATCTAACCCCATGCTGTACCTGTCCTGGGAGTGTTTGATGGGGATAGTGTAGAGGGAGCTTTACTCTGTATCTAACCCCATGCTGTACCTGTCCTGGGAGTGTTTGATGGGGATAGTGTAGAGGGAGCTTTACTCTGTATCTACCTCTGTGCTGTACCTGTCCTGGGAGTGTTTGATGGGGACAGTGTAGAGGGAGCTTTACTCTGTATCTAACCCCGTGCTGTACCTGTCCTGGTAGTGTTTGATGGGGGACAGTGTAGAGGGAGCTTTAACTCTCTGCTAATTTCCATGGACAGGTACCTGATTGACCAGTGGTGGTTTGAGTGCTGGGCCGAGTACGTGGAAGACGGAGATCAGAATGCCTGCACCAATCCTGGACCGATCGACAACAGCAAGATCCTGGAGGGTAACAAGTCTCCCCTCCTCTCCTGTCTCTCCCTCGCCTCCCGCAGCCCCTCCCAACGTTTCCTCTGTGCTGCTCCCCCCCCGCCGCTTCTGTGTCAGATTGACCAGCTGGCAACGGACATTGTTCCCGGGACTCGCGATGGCGGGTTTGTGTGCGCTGGCTGCTTTTTGTCAAGTGGCTCTGCAATCTTCCCAGTGGGGTTGAGCGGATGGCTGGGGGAGAGGGGGTTGGTGCGAGTGTGTGGAATGATGGGACTCTCCTGAACAGAGGGGAGAGATATTAGGGACAGGCGACCAAATCTGGGTCAGAGAGATCAGTTTTAAGGAGCGTCATAAAGGAGGAGAGAGAGGTTTCCTGTAGATTACAAATGCGCATCAAAATTCTTGTTGGCACAGTGTAATAACTTCCTGAAAACCGTGTCGAAATCCCAGTTCCTGCTCCCTGCCGGCACTCGCTGGGGCTAACGCAATCCAGGATTGATCCAGCTGCCTCCTCTGCTGGTTATACCTCTCTCCGTTCTGGTATCGTACTCCAAAGTCTATTTTTGTTGCACCTCCTCCAGTGCCTCTATGACCTTTAGGCCTCTGTGGGGGTCGTGGGGTGCGGGGGGGGTGGGGTGTGGGTGGTTTGGTGGGAAGGGAATACCTTTTCCCCCCCCCCGGGTAGCTGCCCCTCCCTCCGGCTGGACGCCGTGAGTCAGTAAGGACGGCGCGTCGGGGAAGATCTCAGAGGGTCGCGGCCGATCCGAAGTCCCGCGGGTGCCTCCCGCTCCAAACCCGTGGCTGCCGCTGGGATTTTGCTGTGCCTGCAGCTTGGAGTCGCTGGTCCGGGTGGGTGCGGTGTGGGGGCAGCGGTGTGAAAGGGCGTCAAGCCTCTCTCCTGATTTCTCTTGTCCGCTCCCCGTGCAGACACCGAGTCCCAAAGGCTGAAGGCGAACCAGGTCGAGAATGAGGACTACGTGCTGCTGCACTCGGACGCTTGGCACAAGCTGGTCAGCTGGTATGGCCAGACAGAGGGGCAGGCGCCAATCGAGCGCAAGGTGAGTGAGGGCAACCTCCCCCACAGCAACAGGAGTGACAGCAGTCCCTGAAAACCAGGGATCTGACGTCCATTCTATATAAAACCCGCCCCTCCCGAAACCCCTCGATTAGATTCCAGTCTGCAACTCACTCCCGGGTATCTGTTATTCTATATATAAACCCCCCCGAACCCCTCGATTAGATTCCAGTCTGTAACTCACTCCCGGGTATCTGTTATTCTATATATAAACCCCCCGAACCCCTCGATTAGATTCCAGTCTGTAACTCACTCCCGGGTATCTGTTATTCTATATATAAACCCCCCGAACTCCTCGATTAGATTCCACACTGTAACTCACTCCCGGGTATCTGTTATTCTATATATAATCCCCCGAACCCCTCGATTAGATTCCAGTCTGTAACTCACTCCCGGGTATCTGTTATTCTATATATAAACCCCCCCGACTCCTCGATTAGATTCCAGTCTGTAACTCACTCCCGCGTATCTGTTATTCTATATATAAACCCCCCGAACTCCTCGATTAGATTCCAGTCTGTAACTCACTCCCGGGTATCTGTTATTCTATATATACACCCCCGAACCCCTCGATTAGATTCCAGTCTGTAACTCACTCCCGGGTATCTGTTATTCTATATATAAACCCCCCGAACTCCTCGATTAGATTCCAGTCTGTAACTCACTCCCGGGTATCTGTTATTCTATATATAAACCACCCGAACCCCTCGATTAGATTCCAGTCTGTAACTCACTCCCGGGTATCTGTTATTCTATATATAAACCCCCCCGACCCCTCGATTAGATTTCAGTCTGTAACTCACTCCCGGGTATCTGTTATTCTATATATAAACCCCCCGAACCCCTCGATTAGATTCCAGTCTGTAACTCACTCCCGCGTATCTGTTATTCTATATATAAACCCCCCGAACTCCTCGATTAGATTCCAGTCTGTAACTCACTCCCGGGTATCTGTTATTCTATATATAAACCACCCGAACCCCTCGATTAGATTCCAGTCTGTAACTCACTCCCGGGTATCTGTTATTCTATATATAAACCCCCCCGACCCCTCGATTAGATTTCAGTCTGTAACTCACTCCCGGGTATCTGTTATTCTATATATAAACCCCCCGAACCCCTCGATTAGATTTCAGTCTGTAACTCACTCCCAGGTATCTGTTATTCTATATATAAACCCCCCCGAACCCCTCGATTAGATTCCAGTCTGTAACTCACTCCCGGGTATCTGTTATTCTATATATAAACCCCCCGAACCCCTCGATTAGATTTCAGTCTGTAACTCACTCCCGGGTATCTGTTATTCTATATATAAACCCCCCCCGAACCCCTCGATTAGATTCCAGTCTGTAACTCACTCCCGGGTATCTCTTATTCTATATATAAACACCCCGAACCCCTCGATTAGATTTCAGTCTGTAACTCACTCCCGGATATCTGTTATTCTATATATAAACCCCCCCCCCAGACCCCTCGATTAGATTCCAGTCTGTAACTCACTCCCGGGTATCTGTTATTCTATATATAACCCCCCGAACCCCTCGATTAGATTCCAGTCTGTAACTCACTCCCGGGTATCTGTTATTCTATATATAAACCCCCCCGACCCCTCGATTAGATTCCAGTCTGTAACTCACTCCCGGGTATCTGTTATTCTATATATAAACCCCCCCCCCGGACCCCTCAATTAGATTCCAGTCTGTAACTCATTCCCGGGTATCTGTTGTTCTATATATAAACCCCCCCCCCGACCCCTCGATTAGATTCCAGTCTGTAACTCACTCCCGGGTATCTGTTATTCTATATATAAACCCCCCCCGACCCCTCGATTAGATTCCAGTCTGTAACTCACTCCCGGGTATCTGTTATTCTATATATAAACCCCCCCCCGGACCCCTCAATTAGATTCCAGTCTGTAACTCACTCCCGGGTATCTGTTATTCTATATATAAACCCCCCCCGAACCCCTCGATTAGATTCCAGTCTGTAACTCACTCCCGGGTATCTGTTATTCTATATATAAACCCCCCCCCCGGACCCCTCAATTAGATTCCAGTCTGTAACTCACTCTCGGGTATCTGTTATTCTATATATAAACCCCCCGAACCCCTCGATTAGATTCCAGTCTGTAACTCACTCTCGGGTATCTGTTATTCTATATATAAACCCCCCCCCGAACCCCTCGATTAGATTCCAGTCTGTAACTCACTCCCGGGTATCTGTTATTCTATATATAAACCCCCCGAACCCCTCGATTAGATTCCAGTCTGTAACTCACTCCCGGGTATCTGTTATTCTATATATAAACCACCCGAACCCCTCGATTAGATTCCAGTCTGTAACTCACTCTCGGGTATCTGTTATTCTATATATAAACCACCCGAACCCCTCGATTAGATTCCAGTCTGTAACTCACTCTCGGGTATCTGTTATTCTATATATAAACCCCCCCTGGACCCCTCGATTAGATTCCAGTCTGTAACTCATTCCCGGGTATCTGTTATTCTATATATAAACCCCCCCCGAACCCCTCAATTAGATACCAGTCTGTAACTCACTCCCGGGTATCTGTTATTCTATATATAAACCCCCCCTGGACCCCTCGATTAGATTCCAGTCTGTAACTCACTCCCGGGTATCTGTTATTCTATATATAAACCACCCGAACCCCTCGATTAGATTCCAGTCTGCAACTCACTCCCGGGTATCTGTTATTCTATATATAAACCCCCCGAACCCCTCGATGAGATTCCAGTCTGTAACTCACTCCCGGGTATCTGTTATTCTATATATAAACCCCCCCCGAACCCCTCGATTAGATTCCAGTCTGTAACTCATTCCCGGGTATCTGTTATTCTATATATAAACCCCCCCTGAACCCCTCGATTAGATTCCAGTCTGTAACTCACTCCCGGGTATCTGTTATTCTATATATAAACCCCCCCCGAACCCCTCGATTAGATTCCAGTCTGTAACTCACTCCCGGGTATCTGTTATTCTATATATAAACCCCCCGAACCCCTCGATTAGATTCCAGTCTGTAACTCAGTCACGGATGTGCCCGATCCTGCGTCAGTCCGAAGCTGTTGTCTCTCTCTGCAGGTTGTCAAGCTTTCCAGTCTGAAGGTGGAGGTGTATCTCGTCGACTTGGCCCTGTGTCAGTACAGCCACATGGATGAACTGGTGACCCTTTCCTTCAGCAGAGCTGATACTATAGGTAAAACTAAAGCCCCGCAGAAACAAGATGAGGTGCACAGGGCCGAGGTGGGGACTGCTGGCTGTGGTGCGTTGTGCAGCCTGGCTTGTAACTGAGCCCCGGCCCACTGTGCACGACGGCCCAAACTCCATCCCTGGCCTTACCTCGGTTACCTGATCTCATCCAGGGGCCGAACATGACAGTTGCCCTCAGTGTCGGGTGATTCTGACCTCTGCGCCCCCCGCATTTTCCCCCCCGCCTCCCCTCCCGCTCACACGTGCTGTTGGGTAAGGGGAGCCCCCTTGCCCAGCACGGACCAGTTGCCCTCTGACCGTCGCCATCAAGAGTGTGGTGGGGCGAGGGGAGACACTGCACGCTGGCGCCACCCCGGTTCATGTTGGCACTGTCACCTCGGAGTCAGCAGGTCCTGGGTTCAAAGTTCGTTCCGGAGACTGGAGCCCCGTCAACTGCACCGGTACCCTCCTGCCCCGAGTGCAGCACTGAGGGAGCGAAAGACGCCACGGCCACTATCGGAAGGACAGCGGGGGAGGACGTAGGGGCGTTCTCCCCTGTACCCCGGGTGGGGGGGTTGGGGGGGGGGGGTCGGTGGGGCCCAGTATTTATCCCTCAACCATTACTGCAAAGAACAGATGATCTAGGTCATTATCACATTGCTGTGTGTGGGATCTTGCTGTGTGCGCAAATCGTGGTTGACTGCAGTACGAAAGCGAGGGCTCCCAAAAGCGCCCTCGTGTTGGCTGTGAGGCGCTTTGGGACGGCCCCGTGACGGTGAAAGGCGCTATCGCAATGCAAGACTTGCTTTTCTTCCATCCCCGGCCAGACACGATTCACAAGGAGGCGCGGAGAGTGTTTGAGGTGCCGGCTGAGGAGGAGACCCGGATGTGGATGAGAAATTCGGACGGGTCGTGCGAGAGGCTGAGAAATCCGCAAAGCAATGTCAACGGCGTGTGTCTCTGCTCGGGGCAGGTGAGGCCTGGGCGAGGGGCGGGGGGGGGGGAGTGGTTGGCGCTCTGTCTTGAGGGAGGCATGGCGGTGGGGGGGGGGGGGGGGAGCGGGGCGTGTGCGCGCGCGAGACATGGGTGCTTGGTTAGTGTCCGCGACTGATGCCAGGATGAGTTGGAGGAGGAACCAGGGCTGAGGGGGCACCCAGTCGGCTGGGAAGGGGCCTGTCGAACGAGGCTGAGGGTCCCCAAGCAGCAGATTCAACATTGCAGCGGCGTGCTGACCAAAGAGTTAAAAGCAGCTGCCGTTGTGTTTTCAGACGCTGATCCTGGAGTCACGCAACGAGGACGGCACATGGCCGACAGCACGGCCTCACGTCAGGTCAGTGTGAAAGACCCTGCTGTCAAACGTCAGGCACCGTGCGGGGCTGTGACAGACCCGTGTCGCGTCACCGTGTGGGAGAATCGCAATCACAGACCCACGTCCCATCACCGTGTGGGGGAATCGCAATCACAGACCCACGTCCATCACCGCGTGGGGGAATCACAGACACAGACCCACGTCCATCACCGTGTGGGGGAATCACAGACACAGACCCGCGTCCCATCACCGTGTGGGGGAATCACAGACACTGACCCACATCCATCACCGTGTGGGGGAATCACAGACACAGACCCACGTCCATCACCGTGTGGGGGAATCACAGACACAGACCCACATCCCATCACCGTGTGGGGGAATCACAGACACAGACCCACATCCATCACCGTGTGAGGGAATCACAGACACAGACCCACGTCCATCACCGTGCAGGGGAATCACAGACACAGACCCGCGTCCCATCACCGTGTGGGGGAATCACAGACACAGACCCACGTCCATCACCGTGTGGGGGAATCACAGACACAGACCCACGTCCCATCACCGTGTGGGGGAATCACAGACACAGACCCACGTCCCATCACCGTGTGGGGGAATCACAGACACAGACCCACGTCCCATCACCGTGTGGGGGAATCACAGACACAGACCCACGTCCCATCACCGTGTGGGGGAATCACAGACACAGACCCACGTCCCATCACCGTGTGGGGGAATCACAGACACAGACCCACGTCCCATCACCGTGTGGGGGAATCACAGACACAGACCCACGTCCATCACCGTGTGGGGGAATCACAGACACTGACCCACGTCCCATCTCCGTGTGGGGGAATCACAGAGACAGACCTGCATCCCATCTCCGTGTGGGGGAATCACAGACACAGACCCACGTCCCATCACTGTGTGGGGGAATCACAGACACAGACCCGCATCCCATCTCCGTGTGGGGGAATCACAGACACAGACCCACGTCCCATCACTGTGTGGGGGAATCACAGACACAGACCCGCATCCCATCACTGTGTGGGGGAATCACAGACACAGACCCGCATCCCATCACTGTGTGGGGGAATCACAGATACAGACCCACATCCATCACTGTGTGGGGGAATCGCAATCACAGACCCACGTCCATCACCGTGTGGGGGAATCACAGACACTGACCCACGTCCCATCACCGTGTGGGGGAATCACAGACACAGACCCACATCCATCACCGTGTGGGGGAATCACAGACACAGACCCACATCCATCACCGTGTGGGGGAATCACAGACACAGACCCACATCCATCACCGTGTGGGGGAGTCACAGACACTAACCCACGTCCCATCACCGTGTGGGGGAATCGCAATCACAGACCCACGTCCTTCACCGTGTGGGGGAATCACAGACACAGACCCGCGTCCCATCACCGTGTGGGGGAATCACAGACACAGACCCGCGTCCCATCACTGTGTGGGGGAATCACAGACACAGACCCGCATCCCATCACTGTGTGGGGGAATCACAGACACAGACCCGCATCCCATCACTGTGTGGGGGAATCGCAATCACAGACCCACGTCCATCACCGTGTGGGGGAATCACAGACACAGACCCACGTCCCATCACCGTGTGGGGGAATCACAGACACAGACCCACATCCATCACCGTGTGGGGGAGTCACAGACACTGACCCACGTCCCATCACCGTGTGGGGGAATCGCAATCACAGACCCACGTCCTTCACCGTGTGGGGGAATCACAGACACAGACCCACGTCCCATCACCGTGTGGGGGAATCACAGATACAGACCCACCTCCATCACCGGGTGGGGGAATCACAGACACAGACCCACGTCCCATCACCGTGTGGGGGAATCACAGACACAGACCCACGTCCCATCACCGTGTGGGGGAATCACAGACACAGACCCACGTCCATCACCGTGTGGGGGAATCACAGACACAGACCCACATCTATCAGCGTGTGGGGGAATCACAGACACTGACCCACATCCATCATCGTGTGGGGGAATCACAGACACAGACCCACGTCCATCACCGTGTGGGGGAATCACAGACACAGACCCACATCCATCACCGTGTGGGGGTGTCACAGACACAGACCAACGTCCATCACTGTGTGGGAGAATCACAGACACAGACCCACATCCATCACCGTGTGGGGGTGTCACAGACACAGACCAACGTCCATCACTGTGTGGGAGAATCACAGACACAGACCCACGTCCATCACTGTGTGGGGGAGTCACAGACACAGACCCACGTTCATCACCGTGTGGGGGAGTCACAGACACTGACCCACGTCCATCACCGTGTGGGGGAATCACAGACACAGACCCACATCCATCAGCGTGTGGGGGAATCACAGACACAGACCCACGTCCCATCACCATGTGGGGGAGTCACAGACACAGACCCACGTCCATCACCGTGTGGGGGAATCACAGACACTGACCCACATCCATCACCATGTGGGGGAATCACAGACACAGACCCACATCCCATCACCGTGTGGGGGAGTCACAGACACAGACCCACGTCCATCACCGTGTGGGGGAATCACAGACACTGACCCACATCCATCACCATGTGGGGGAGTCACAGACACAGACCCACGTCCATCACCGTGTGGGGGAATCACAGACACTGACCCACATCCATCACCGTGTGGGGGAATCACAGACACAGACCCACGTTCATCACCGTGTGGGGGAATCACAGACACTGACCCACGTCCATCACCGTGTGGGGGAATCACAGACACAGACCCACGTTCACCACCGTGTGGGGGAATCACAGACACAGACCCACGTCCATCACCGTGTGGGGGAATCACAGACACAGACCCGCGTCCCATCACCGTGTGGGAGAATCACAGACACTGACCCACGTCCCATCACCGTGTGGGGGAGTCACAGACACTGACCCGCGTCCATCACCGTGTGGGGGAATCACAGACACAGACCCACGTCCATCACTGTGTGGGGGAATCACAGACACAGACCCACGTCCCATCACCGTGTGGGAGAATCACAGACACTGACCCACGTCCCATCACCGTGTGGGGGAGTCACAGACACTGACCCGCGTCCATCACCGTGTGGGGGAATCACAGACACAGACCCACATCCATCACCGTGTGGGGGAGTCACAGACACAGACCCACGTCCATCACCTTGTGGGGGGAATCACAGACACAGACCCACATCCATCACCGTGTGGGGGAGTCACAGACACAGACCCACGTCCATCACCGTGTGGGGGAATCACAGACACAGACCCGCGTCCCATCACCGTGTGGGGGAATCACAGACACAGACCCACATCCATCATCGTGTGGGGGAATCACAGACACTGACCCACGTCCATCACCGTGTGGGGGAATCACAGACACAGACCCACATCCATCACCGTGTGGGGGAATCACAGACACTGACCCACGTCCATCACCGTGTGGGGGAATCACAGACACTGACCCATGTCCCATCACCGTGTGGGGGAATCACAGACACTGACCCACGTCCCATCACCGTGCGGGGGAATCACAGACACTGACCCACATCCATCACCGTGTGGGGGAATCACAGACACTGACCCATGTCCCATCACCGTGTGGGGGAATCACAGACACTGACCCACATCCATCATCGTGTGGGGGAATCGTATGCACAGACAATTGTGCGTGCTGCCCAGGGTGTCATGGGGTTGCACCACTCTGTCTGTGAGGTGTGCCTCTAAGCTGGTGCTCTCTCCTTCTCCCACCAGACGGAACTCAGTGGACGAAGAGGGCTCCTACTATCAGGGCCAGCCTGGCGTGTGCGGTCTGAGTAACCTGGGGAACACGTGCTTCATCAACTCTGCACTCCAGGTACATGCTGGGAGTCAGGCCGAGGGAGGGTTTGTGTAAATAAAGGACAACCCAAACATGCTACAGCCAGTGCATTACTGAGGGAGCGCCGCACTGTCGGAGTGTCAGTACTGAGGGAGCGCCGCACTGTCGGAGGGTCAGTACTGAGGGAGCGCCGCACTGTCGGAGGGTCAGTACTGAGGGAGCGCCGCACTGTCGGAGGGTCAGTACTGAGGGAGCGCCGCACTGTCGGAGGGTCAGTACTGAGGGAGCGCCGCACTGTCGGTGGGTCAGTACTGAGGGAGCCCCGCACTGTCGGAGGGTCAGTACTGAGGGAGCGCCGCACTGTCGGAGGGTCAGTACTGAGGGAGCGCCGCACTGTCGGAGGGTCAGTACTGAGGGAGCGCCGCACTGTCGGAGTGTCAGTACTGAGGGAGCGCCGCACTGTCGGAGGGTCAGTACTGAGGGAGCGCCGCACTGTCGGAGTGTCAGTACTGAGGGAGCGCCGCACTGTCGGAGGGTCAGTACTGAGGGAGCGCCGCACTGTCGGAGGGTCAGTACTGAGGGAGCCCCGCACTGTCGAAGGGTCAGTACTGAGGGTGCCCCGCACTGTCGAAGGGTCAGTACTGAGGGAGCGCCGCACTGTCGAAGGGTCAGTACTGAGGGAGCGCCGCACTGTCGGAGGGTCAGTACTGAGGGAGCGCTGCACTGTCGAAGGGTCAGTACTGAGGGTGCCCCGCACTGTCGGAGGGTCAGTACTGAGGGAGCGCCGCACTGTCGGAGGGTCAGTACTGAGGGAGCGCCGCACTGTCGGAGGGTCAGTACTGAGGGAGCGCCGCGCTGTCGGAGGGTCAGTACTGAGAATTACAAGTCAATCTTCCAACGGGTGCGATAAGCTTTTGGAGTAAATATCAAGAAGACTGGTTTTATTGATGATTGGGCTGGGTACTGTCAGCATGCATGAAACATTCAGCAATATACCTCGGGGGTAGAGTAAATCAGTCACGGTGTGCGTCAGAAGTAATCTGCTGTGAATCAGGCTTGTGCAATTAAGAGCTTGAGTTACGGTTGCTTAATATAGCGAGGTTGTGATATGAGAAACTCACCAGCAAACCTGTCCACAGCCCCCACTCCAGGTGCCCACAACTGACTTGAGTGCATCCATAGAATTACAGAGTAATTACAGTACAGATACAGGCCATTCGGCCCATCAGCTCCGTGCTGGTGTTTCTGCTGCACACGAGCCCCCTCCCAGCCCCCCCCCCCCTCTCCATCTCACCCTATCAACCATATCCTTCTATTCCTCTCTCCCTCATGTGTTTCTCCACTTTCCCCTTCAATACATCGATACTGTCCACCCCGACCACTCCCTGTGGGAGCGAGTTCCACATTCTCACCACTCTCTGGGGGAAAGGAGTTTCTCCTGAATTCCCCATCGGATTTATTAGTGACTGTCTGATATTGATGGCCCCCTAGTTCTGGTCTCCACCCCCCCCCCCCCCCCCCCCCACAAGTGGAATCATCTTCTCTATGTCTACCCCATCGAAACCCCCTTCATCATTTTAAAGACCTCTATCAGGTCACCTCTCAGCCTTCTCATCTCTAGAGAAAAGAGCTGCAGCCTGTTCAGTCTTTCCTGATAGTTATAACCTCTCAGTTCTGGGATCATTCTTGTAAATCTTTTTTGCACCTTCTCCAGTGCCTCTCTATCCTTTTTATAATATGGAGACCGGAACTGTACACAGTGCTCCCAGTGTGGTCTAACCAAGGTATATGGGGACCGGAACTGTGCACAGTGCTCCCAGTGTGGTTTAACCAAGGTATATGGAGACTGGAACTGTACACAGTGCTCCCAGTGTGGTCTAACCAAGGTATATGGAGACCGGAACTGTGCACAGTGCTCCCAGTGTGGTTTAACCAAGGTATATGGAGACTGGAACTGTGCACAGTGCTCCCAGTGTGGTCTGACCAAGGTATATGGGGACTGGAACTGTGCACAGTGCTCCCAGTGTAGTCTAACCAAGGTATATGGGGACCGGAACTGTGCACAGTGCTCCCAGTGTAGTCTAACCAAGGTATATGGGGACCGGAACTGTGCGCAGTGCTCCCAGTGTGGTCTAACCAAGGTATATGGAGACTGGAAGTGTGCGCAGTGCTCCCAGTGTGGTCTAACCAAGGTATATGGGGACCGGAACTGTGCGCAGTGCTCCCAGTGTGGTCTAACCAAGGTATATAGAGACTGGAACTGTGCACAGTGCTCCCAGTGTGGTCTAACCAAGGTATATGGAGACTGGAAGTGTGCACAGTGCTCCCAGTGTGGTCTCACCAAGGTATATGGAGACTGGAACTGTGCACAGTGCTCCCAGTGTAGTCTAACCAAGGTATATGGGGACCGGAACTGTGCACAGTGCTCCCAGTGTGGTCTAACCAAGGTATATGGAGACTGGAAGTGTGCGCAGTGCTCCCAGTGTGGTCTCACCAAGGTATATAGAGACTGGAACTGTGCACAGTGCTCCCAGTGTGGTCTAACCAAGGTATATGGAGACTGGAAGTGTGTGCAGTGCTCCCAGTGTGGTCTCACCAAGGTATATGGAGACTGGAAGTGTGTGCAGTGCTCCCAGTGTGGTCTCACCAAGGTATATAGAGACTGGAACTGTGCACAGTGCTCCCAGTGTGGTCTAACCAAGGTATATGGAGACTGGAACTGTGCGCAGTGCTCCCAGTGTGGTCTAACCAAGGTATATGGAGACTGGAAGTGTGCGCAGTGCTCCCAGTGTGGTCTAACCAAGGTATATGGGGACCGGAACTGTGCGCAGTGCTCCCAGTGTGGTCTAACCAAGGTATATAGAGACTGGAACTGTGCACAGTGCTCCCAGTGTGGTCTAACCAAGGTATATGGAGACTGGAAGTGTGCACAGTGCTCCCAGTGTGGTCTCACCAAGGTATATGGAGACTGGAACTGTGCACAGTGCTCCCAGTGTAGTCTAACCAAGGTATATGGGGACCGGAACTGTGCACAGTGCTCCCAGTGTGGTCTAACCAAGGTATATGGAGACTGGAAGTGTGCGCAGTGCTCCCAGTGTGGTCTCACCAAGGTATATAGAGACTGGAACTGTGCACAGTGCTCCCAGTGTGGTCTAACCAAGGTATATGGAGACTGGAAGTGTGTGCAGTGCTCCCAGTGTGGTCTCACCAAGGTATATGGAGACTGGAAGTGTGTGCAGTGCTCCCAGTGTGGTCTCACCAAGGTATATAGAGACTGGAACTGTGCACAGTGCTCCCAGTGTGGTCTAACCAAGGTATATGGAGACTGGAAGTGTGCACAGTGCTCCCAGTGTGGTCTAACCAAGGTATATGGAGACTGGAAGTGTGCACAGTGCTCCCAGTGTGATCTAACCAAGGTATATGGAGACTGGAAGTGTGCACAGTGCTCCCAGTGTGGTCTCACCAAGGTATATAGAGACTGGAACTGTGCACAGTGCTCCCAGTGTGGTCTAACCAAGGTATATGGAGACTGGAAGTGTGCGCAGTGCTCCCAGTGTGATCTAACCAAGGTATATGGAGACTGGAAGTGTGCACAGTGCTCCCAGTGTGGTCTCACCAAGGTATATAGAGACTGGAACTGTGCACAGTGCTCCCAGTGTGGTCTAACCAGGGTATATGGAGACTGGAACTGTGCACAGTGCTCCCAGTGTGGTCTAACCAAGGTATATGGAGACTGGAAGTGTGCACAGTGCTCCCAGTGTGGTCTCACCAAGGTATATAGAGACTGGAACTGTGCACAGTGCTCCCAGTGTGGTCTAACCAAGGTATATGGAGACTGGAACTGTGCACAGTGCTCCCAGTGTGGTCTAACCAAGGTATATGGAGACTGGAAGTGTGCGCAGTGCTCCCAGTGTGATCTAACCAAGGTATATGGAGACTGGAAGTGTGCACAGTGCTCCCAGTGTGGTCTCACCAAGGTATATAGAGACTGGAACTGTGCACAGTGCTCCCAGTGTGGTCTAACCAAGGTATATGGAGACTGGAAGTGTGCACAGTGCTCCCAGTGTGGTCTCACCAAGGTATATAGAGACTGGAACTGTGCACAGTGCTCCCAGTGTGATCTAACCAAGGTATATGGAGACTGGAAGTGTGTGCAGTGCTCCCAGTGTGATCTAACCAAGGTATATGGAGACTGGAAGTGTGCGCAGTGCTCCCAGTGTGATCTAACCAAGGTATATGGAGACTGGAAGTGTGCACAGTGCTCCCAGTGTGGTCAACCAAGGTATATGGAGACTGAAGTGTGCACAGTGCTCCCAGTGTGGTCAACCAAGGTATATGGAGACTGGAAGTGTGCACAGTGCTCCCAGTGTGGTCTAACCAAGGTATATGGAGACTGGAAGTGTGCGCAGTGCTCCCAGTGTGGTCTCACCAAGGTATATGGAGACTGGAAGTGTGCACAGTGCTCCCAGTGTGGTCTAACCAAGGTATATGGAGACTGGAAGTGTGCACAGTGCTCCCAGTGTGGTCTAACCAAGGTATATGGAGACTGGAAGTGTGCGCAGTGCTCCCCAGTGTGATCTAACCAATGTTCGATCCAAGTTTAACATAACCCCTGTGCTGATCAGTTCCAGCTGTCTCGAAATGAACCACGATGGTCAGTTTGCTTTTTAAATAGGCTCATTAACCTGCCTCAATACTTCTCCTGATTGGTGAAGCCATTGGCCCCCCGCACCGCCCCCCCAGATTCCTTGACTCCTCAACCCCATTTTAGTCTCTTAGTCGTCCAGATGCCACTTCGAAAAGATACAGCACGCGGGAGCTCCTTGGTCACGTCAGTCTGGTATGCAGAGCTAAGATCAGGAGTGAAGCCTGCCAGCTCCTGAGCAAGTCCCTGCTGTGTGAGGATTGGTTTGTCTCCGAGACTCTGCATGTCGGGGGGGGTGGGGGGGTGGGGCGGGGGGGTGGGAGGCGGGAGGATTGTTTCACTGAGTTGATTTCGTCTGTGACCACATCCTTTTACCGCCTGCACATGTAGGGCGACAGGGATATGTTCTTCACTGTGCTGAGGGTCACTCACACTCTCTCCCTCCCCCTCTCTCTCTGCCCCACAGTGTCTGAGTGGTACGCCCCCCCTCACTGAGTATTTCCTCAGCAATGCTTACGTGGAGGAGTTAAACCTCGATAACCCGTTGGGCATGCATGGGGAGATTGCCGAGACCTACGCTGATCTCATCAAGCAAATGTGGTCTGGCCACCATTATACTGTCATC